>NC_092384.1:84167845-84392534 GCF_030028105.1 Mobula birostris
CACGCTGCTTTTTCACTGTCTCTTTGTCACGCTGCTTTCTCACAGTCTCCCCTGTCACGCTGCTATTTCACCACCGACTCCGTCACACTGATTTTTCACCACCGTCTCCCAGTCACACTGCTTTTCCCACCGTCTCCCTCGTCACGCTGCTTTTCCGCCGTCTCCCCTGTCACGCTGCTTTTCACCACCATCTCCCTGTCACACTGTGTTTTCACCACCGTCACCCTGTTACGCCGCTCTTTCACCGTCTCCCTGTCACGCTGCTCTTTCACCTTCTCCCTGTCACGCTGCTTTTCACCACCATCTCCCTGTCACTCTGTGTTTTCACCACCGTCTCCCTGTCACGCGGCTTTTTCACCATCTCCGTCACACATTTTCACCACCGTCTCTCTGTCACACTGCTTTTTCACCGTCTCTCTGTCACGCTGCTTTTTCACCAGCATCTCCCTGTGACGCTGATTTATCACCGTCTCTCTGTCACGCTGCTTTTCCACCGTCTCCCTGTCACACTGCTTTTTCACCGTCTCTCTGTCACGCTGCTTTTCCACCGTCTCTCTGTCACACTGCTTTTCCGCCTTCTCCCTGTCACGGCTGCTTTTTCACCAGCGTCACCTTGTCACGCTGCTTTTTCAACGTCTCCCAGTCACGCTGCTCTTTCACCACCATCTCCGTCACGCTGCTTTTCACCAGCGTCTCCGTCACGCTGATTTTTCACCGTCTGTCACGCTGCTTTTGCACCGTCTCCGTCACGCTGCTGTTTCACCGTCTCTCTGTTATGCTGCTTTCCCACGATCTCCCTGTCACGCTGCTCTTTCACCGTCTACCTGTCACGCTGCTTTTCCACCGTCTCCGTCACGATGCTGTTTCACCGTCTCCCTGTCACGCGGCTTTTTCTCCACCGTCTCCCTGTCACGCGGCTTTTTCTCCACCGTCTCTCTGTCACGCTGCTCTTCCAGCGTCTCTCCGTCACGCTGCTGTTTCACCGTCTCTCTGTTACGCTGCTTTCCCACCATTTCCCTGTCACGCTGCTTTATCACCGTCTCTCTGTCACGCTGATTTTTCACCGTCTCCGTCACGCTGCTTTTTCACCGTCTCCCTGTCCCCGCTGCTTTTTCACCCGTCTCCCTGTCACGCGTCTTTTCCACCATATCACTGTCACACTTTTTTCACCACCGTCTCCCTGTCACGCTGATTTTTCACCAGGGTCTCCCTGTCACGCTGCTTTTTCACCCGTCTCTCTGTCGCGCTGCTTTTTCACCAGGGTCTCCCTGTCACGCTGCTTTTTAACCGTCTCCGTTACACTACTTATTCACTGTCTCTCTGTCACGAAGCTTTTTCACCATCTCCCTGTCACACTGCTTTTTCACCAACGTCTCCCTGTCACGCTGATTTTTCACTGTCTGTCACGCTGCTTTCACACCATCTCTCTGTCACGCTGCTTTTCCACCATCTTGTCACACTGCTTATTCACCGTCTCTGTCACGCTGCTCTTTCACCGTCTGTCACGCTGCTCTTTCACCGTCTCTCTGTCACGCTGCTTTTTCACCGTCTCCCTGTCACGCTGCTCTTTCACCGTCTCTCTGTCACGCTGCTTTTTTCACCGTCTCCCTGTCACGCTGCTTTTTCACCGTCTCCCTGTCACGCTGCTCTTTCACCGTCTCCGTCACGCTGCTTTTTCACCGTTTCTCTGTCACGCTGCTTTTCCACCGTCTCTCTGTCACGCTGCTCTTTCACCGTCTCTGTCACGCTGCTCTTTCACCGTTTCTCTGTCACGCTGCTGTTTCACCGTTTCTCTGTCACGCTGCTTTTTCACCATCTCCCTGTCACGCTGCTTTCCCACCATCTTGCTGTCACGCTGCTTTATCACCGTCTCCCTGTCCCGCTGCTTTTTCACCGTCTCCCTGTCACGCGGCTTTTTCACCATATCACTGTCACACTTTTTCACCACCGTCTCCCTGTCACGCTGATTTTTTCACCGTCTCTCTGTCGCGCTGCTTTTTCACCAGGGACTCCCTGTCACGCTGCTTTTTAACCGTCTCCGTCACACTACTTATTCACCGTCTCCCTGTCACGCTGCTCTTTCACCGTCTCCCTGTCACGCGGCTTTTTCACCATATCACTGTCACACTTTCTCACCACCGTCTCCCTGTCACGCTGCTTTTTCACCGTCTCTCTGTCGCGCTGCTTTTTCACCAGGGGTCTCCCTGTCACGCTGCTTTTTCAACACCGTCTCTCTGTCATGCAGCTTTTTCACCGTCTCCCTGTCACACTTTTTCACCACTGTCTCCCTGTCACGCTGATTTTTCACCGTCTCCCTGTCACGCTGCTCTTTCACCGTCTCTGTCACGCTGCTCTTTCACCGTCTCCCTGTCACGCTGTTCTTTCACCGTCTCCCTGTCACGCTGTTCTTTCACCGTCTCCCTGTCACACTGCTTTTCCACCGTCTCCGTCACGTTGCTTTCCCACCGTCTCCCCTGTCACGCTGTCTCTTCCACCGTCTCCCTGCCAATGCAGCTGTTTCACTGTCTCTCTGTCATGCTGCTCTTTCACCGTCTCTCTGTCACGCTGCTTTCCCACAGTCTCCCCTGTCACGCTGCTTTTTCACCACCGTCTCCCTGTCACGCTGAGTTTTCACCACCGTCTCCCTGTCACGCTGTTTTCACACCGTCTCCCTGTCACGCTGGCTTTTTCACCACCGTCTCCCTGTCACGCTGCTTTTTCACCCGTCTCCCTGTCACGCTGCTTTTTCACCGTCTCCCTGTCATGCTGCTTTTTTCACCGTCTCTCTGTCACGCTGATTTTTCACCGTCTCCCTGTCACGCTGCTTTTTCACCGTCTCCCTGTCACGCGGCTTTTTCACCATCTCTCTGTCACACGGCTTTTTCACCACCGTCTCCCTGTCACGCTGATTTTTCACCGTCTCCCTGTCACGCTGCTTTTTCAACACCGTCTCTCTGTCATGCAGCTTTTTCACAATCTCCGTCACAATTTTTTCACCACTGTCTCCCTGTCACGCTGCTTTCCCACCATCTCTTTCACGCTGCTTTTTCACCGTCTGCCTGTCACGCTGCTTTTTCACTGTCTCTTTGTCACGCTGCTCTTTCACCGTCTCTCTGTCACGCTGCTTTCTCACAGTCTCCCTGTCACGCTGCTATTTCACCACCGACTCCGTCACACTGATTTTTCACCCACCGTCTCCCAGTCACACTGCTTTCCCACCGTCTCCCTGTCACGCTGCTTTTCCGCCGTCTCCCTGTCACGCTGCTTTTTCACCACCATCTCCCTGTCACACTGTGTTTTCACCACCGTCACCCTGTTACGCCGCTCTTTCACCGTCTCCCTGTCACGCTGCTCTTTCACCTTCTCCCTGTCACGCTGCTTTTCACCACCCATCTCCCTGTCACTCTGTGTTTTCACCACCGTCTCCCTGTCACGCGGCTCTTTTTTCACCATCTCCGTCACACATTTTCACCACCGTCTCTCTGTCACACTGCTTTTTCACCGTCTCTCTGTCACGCTGCTTTTTCACCAGCATCTCCCTGTGACGCTGATTTATCACCGTCTCTCTGTCACGCTGCTTTTCCACCGTCTCCCTGTCACACTGCTTTTTCACCGTCTCTCTGTCACGCTGCTTTTCCACCGTCTCTGTCACACTGCTTTTCCGCCTTCTCCCTGTCACGCTGCTTTTTCACCAGCGTCACCTTGTCACGCTGCTTTTTCAACGTCTCCCAGTCACGCTGCTCTTTCACCACCATCTCCGTCACGCTGCTTTTCACCAGCGTCTCCGTCACGCTGATTTTTCACCGTCTGTCACGCTGCTTTTGCACCGTCTCCGTCACGCTGCTGTTTCACCGTCTCTCTGTTATGCTGCTTTCCCACGATCTCCCTGTCACGCTGCTCTTTCACCGTCTCCCTGTCACGCTGCTTTATCACCGTCTCCCTGTCACGCGGCTTTTTCACCATCTCCCTGTCACGCGGCTTTTTCACCGTCTACCTGTCACGCTGCTTTTCCACCGTCTCCGTCACGATGCTGTTTCACCGTCTCCCTGTCACGCGGCTTTTTTCTCCACCGTCTCCCTGTCACGCGGCTTTTTCTCCCACCGTCTCTCTGTCACGCTGCTCTTTCCAGCGTCTCTCCGTCACGCTGCTGTTTCACCGTCTCTCTGTTACGCTGCTTTCCCACCATTTCCCTGTCACGCTGCTTTATCACCGTCTCTCTGTCACGCTGGATTTTTCACCGTCTCCGTCACGCTGCTTTTTCACCGTCTCCCTGTCCCGCTGCTTTTTCACCGTCTCCCTGTCACGCGTCTTTTCCCACCATATCACTGTCACACTTTTTCACCACCGTCTCCCTGTCACGCTGATTTTTTCACCAGGGTCTCCCTGTCACGCTGCTTTTTCACCGTCTCTCTGTCGCGCTGCTTTTTTCACCAGGGTCTCCCTGTCACGCTGCTTTTTAACCGTCTCCGTTACACTACTTATTCACTGTCTCTCTGTCACGAAGCTTTTTCACCATCTCCCTGTCACACTGCTTTTTCACCAACGTCTCCCTGTCACGCTGATTTTTCACTGTCTGTCACGCTGCTTTCACACCATCTCTCTGTCACGCTGCTTTTCCACCAATCTTGTCACACTGCTTATTCACCGTCTCTGTCACGCTGCTCTTTCACCGTCTGTCACGCTGCTCTTTCACCGTCTCTCTGTCACGCTGCTTTTTTCACCCGTCTCCCTGTCACGCTGCTCTTTCACCGTCTCTCTGTCACGCTGCCTTTTTCACCGTCTCCCTGTTCACGCTGCTTTTTCACCGTCTCCGTCACGCTGCCTTTTTCACCGTTTCTCTGTCACGCTGCTTTTCCACCGTCTCTCTGTCACGCTGCTCTTTCACCGTCTCTGTCACGCTGCTCTTTCACCGTTTCTCTGTCACGCTGCTCTTTCACCGTTTCTCTGTCACGCTGCTTTTCACCATCTCCCTGTCACGCTGCTTTCCCACCATCTTGCTGTCACGCTGCTTTATCACCGTCTCCCTGTCCCGCTGCTTTTTCACCGTCTCCCTGTCACGCGGCTTTTTTCACCATATCACTGTCACACTTTTTCACCACCGTCTCCCTGTCACGCTGATTTTTCACCGTCTCTCTGTCGCGCTGCCTTTTTCACCAGGGTCTCGCCTGTCTACGCTGCTCTTTCACCGTCTCTCTGTCACGCTGCTCTTTCACCGTCTCCCTGTCACGAAGCTTTTTCACCGTCTCCCTGTCACACTTTTTCACCACCTTCACCCTGTCACGCTGCTTTTCACCGTCTCTGTTACACTGCTTTTTCACCAACGTCTCCCTGTCACGCTGATTTTTCACTGTCTGTCACGCTGCTTTCACACCATCTCTCTGTCACGCTGCTTTTCCACCATCTTGTCACACTGCTTATTCACCGTCTTTGTCACGCTGCTCTTTCACCGTCTCTGTCACGCTGCTCTTTCACCGTCTCTCTGTCACGCTGCTTTTTCACCACCGTATCCCTGTCACGCTGCTTTTTCACCGTCTCCGTCACGCTGCTCTTTCACCGTTTCTCTGTCACGCTGCTTTTTCACCGTCTCTGTCACGCTGCTTTTTCACCGTCTCTGTCACGCTGCTCTTTCACCGTCTCCCTGTCACGAAGCTTTTTCACCATCTCCCTGTCACACTTTTTCACCACCTTCACCCTGTCACGCTGCTTTTCACCGTCTCTCTGTCACGCTGCTTTTTCACCAACGTCTCCCTGTCACGCTGATTTTTCACTGTCTGTCACGCTGCTTTCACACCATCTCTCTGTCACGCTGCTTTTCCACCATCTTGTCACACTGCTCATTCACCGTCTCTGTCACGCTGCTCTTTCACCGTCTCTGTCACGCTGCTCTTTCACCGTCTCCCTGTCACGCTGCTTTTCCGCCGTCTCCCTGTCACGCTGCTTTTTCACCACCAGCTCCGTCACACTGTGTTTTCACCACCGTCTCTGTCACGCTGCTTTTTCACCGTCTCTGTCACGCTGCTCTTTCACCGTCTCTGTCACGCTGCTCTTTCACCGTCTCCCTGTCACGAAGCTTTTTCACCATCTCCCTGTCACACTTTTTCACCACCTTCACCCTGTCACGCTGCTTTTCACCGTCTCTCTGTCACGCTGCTTTTTCACCAACGTCTCCCTGTCACGCTGATTTTTCACTGTCTGTCACGCTGCTTTCACACCATCTCTCTGTCACGCTGCTTTTCCACCATCTTGTCACACTGCTCATTCACCGTCTCTGTCACGCTGCTCTTTCACCGTCTCTGTCACGCTGCTCTTTCACCGTCTCCCTGTCACGCTGCTTTTCCGCCGTCTCCCTGTCACGCTGCTTTTTCACCACCAGCTCCCTGTCACACTGTGTTTTCACCACCGTCACCCTGTCACGCGGCTTTTTCACCATCTCCCTGTCACACATTTTCACCACCGTCTCTCTGTCACACTGCTTTTTCACCGTCTGTCACGCTGCTTTTTCACCACCATCTCCCTGTGACGCTGATTTATCACCGTCTCTCTGTCACGCTGCCTTTCCACCGTCTCCCTGTCACGCGGCTCTTTCACCACCGTCACCCTGTCACGCTGCTTTTTCACCGTCTCCATGTCACACTGCTTTTTCACCGTCACCCCGTCGCGCTGCTTTTCCACCGTCTCCCTGTCACGCTGCTTTCCCACCGTCTCCCTGTCACGCGGCTCTTTCACCACCGTCACCCTGTCACGCTGCTTTTTCACCGTCTCCCTGTCACGCTGCTTTTTCACCGTCTCCCTATCACGCTGCTTTTTCACCGTCTCCCTGTCATGCTGATTTTTCACCGTCTCCCTGTCACGCTGCTTTTTCACCACCGTCTCCCTGTCACGCTGCTTTTTCACCACCATCTCCCTGTGACGCTGATTTATCACCGTCTCCCTGTCACGCTGATTTTTCACCGTCTCTCTGTCGCGCTGCTTTTTCACCGTCTCCGTCACGCTGATTTTTCACTGTCTGTCACCCTGCTTTCACACCATCTCTCTGTCACGCTGCTTTTCCACCATCTTGTCACACTGCTTATTCACCGTCTCTGTCACGCTGCTCTTTCACCGTCTCTGTCACGCTGCTCTTTCACCGTCTCTCTGTCACGCTGCTCTTTCACCGTCTCCCTGTCAAGCTGCATTTTTACCCCCGTCTCCCTGTCACGCTGCTCTTCCACCATCTCCCTGTCACGCTGCTCTTCCACCGTCTCCCTGTCACGCTGCTCTTCCACCGTCTCCCTGTCACGCTGCTCTCTTTCACCGTCTCCCTGTCACGCTGCTCTTCCACCATCTCCCTGTCACGCTGCTCTTTCACCATCTCCCTGTCACGTTGCTCTTTCACCATCTCCCTGTCACGCTGCTCTTTCACCGGCTCCCTGTCACGCTGCTTTTTCAACACCGTCTCTCTGTCATGCAGCTTTTCCACCGTCTCCGTCACACTGCTTTTCCACCGTCTCCCTGTCACGCTGCTTTTCCACTGTCTCTGTTACGCTGCTCTTTCACCGTCTGTCACACTGCATTTTCACCACCGTCACCCTGTCATGCTGATTTTTAACAACCTCTCTGTCACACTGATTTTTCACCGTCTCACTCTCACGCTGCTCTTTCACCGTCTCCCTGTCACGCTGCTTTTTCACCACCATCACCCTGTCACACTGCTTTTTCACCGTCTCTCACACTGCATTTTCACCATTGTCACCCTGTCACGCTGCTTTTTCACCACCATCTCTTCACGCTGCTTTTCCACCGTCTCCCTGTCACGCTGCTCTTTCACCGTTTCTCTGTCACGCTGCGTTTTCACCATCGTCTCCCTGTCACGCTGCTTCTTCACCACCGTCACCCTGTCACACTGCTATTTCACCGTCTCTCTGTCACGCTGCTTTTTCACCACAGTCACCGTCACGCTGCTCTTTCACCGTGTCCCTGTCAAGCTGCATTTTCACCCCCGTCTCCCTGTCACGCTGCTCTTTCACAGTCTCCCTGTCACGCTGCTTTTCCGCCGTCTCCCTGTCACGCTGCTTTTCCACTGTCTCTGTTACGCTGCTCTTTCACCGTCTGTCACACTGCATTTTGACCACCGTCACCGTCACGCTGCTTTTTCACCGTCTCTCTGTCACACTGATTTTTCACCGTCTCACTCTCACGCTGCTCTTTCACCGTCTCCCTGTCACGCTGCTTTTTCACCACCGTCACCCTGTCACGCTGCTTTTTCACCGTCTCTCTGTCACGCTGCTTTTTCACCACCATCACCCTGTCACACTGCTCTTTCACCGTCTCTCTGTCACGCTGCTTCTTCACCACTGTCACCCTGTCACGCTGCTATTTCACCGTCTCCCTGTCACGCTGCTCTTTCACCGGCTCCCTGTCACGCTGCTCTTTCACCTTCTCCCTGTCACACTGCTTTTTCACCACCATCTCCCTGTCACACTGTGTTTTCACCACCGTCACCCTGTCACGCAGCTTTTTCACCATCTCCGTCACACATATTCACCATCGTCTCCCTGTCACACTGCTTTTTCACCACCGTCACCCTGTCACGCTGCTTTTTCACCGTCTCCCTGTCACGCTGCTTTTTCACCACATTCTCTCTGTCATGTGGCTTTTTCACAATCTCCCTGTCACACTTTTTAACCACTGTCTCCCTGTCACGCTGATCTTTCACCGTCTCTCTGTCACGCTGCTTTCCCACCATCTCTTTCACGTTGCTTTTTCACCGTCTCCCTGTCACGCTGTTCTTTCACCTTCTCCCTGTCACGCTGCTTTCCCACCATCTCTTTCACGTTGCTTTCCCACCGTCTCCCTGTCACGCTGATTTTTCGCTACCGTCTCCCTGTCACGCTGCTCTTCCACCGTCTCCCTGCCAAGCAGCTGTTTCACCGTCTCTCTGTCACACTGCTGTTTCACCGTCTCCCTGTCACACTGCTTTTTCACCGTCTCTCTGTCACGCTGCTTTTTCACCGTCTCCCTGTCACGCTGCTTTTTCACCGTCTCCCTGTCACGCTGCTTTTTCACCACCGTCACCCTGTCACACTGCTTTTTCACCACCGTCTCCGTCACGCTGCTTTTCCACCGTCTCCGTCACGCTGCTCTTTCACCGTTTCTCTGTCACACTGCTTTTTCACCACCATCTCCCTGTCACACTGTGTTTCACCACCGTCTCCCTGTCACGCAGCTTTTTCACCATCTCCCTGTCACACATATTCACCACCATCTCTCTGTCACACTGCTTTTTCACCGTCTCTCTGTCACGCTGCTTTTTCACCACCGTCACCCTGTCACGCTGCTCTTTCACTGTCACCCCGTCGCGCTGCTTTTCCACCGTCTCCCTGTCACGCTGCTTTTCAACCGTCTCCCTGTCAGGCTGCTTTTTCCACCGTCTCCCTGTCACGCTGCTTTTCCACTGTCTCTGTTACGCTGCTCTTTTCACCGTCTGTCACACTGCATTTTCACCACCGTCACCCTGTCACGCTGCTTTTTTCCCCATCTCCGTCACACATATTCACCACCATCTCTCTGTGATGCTGATTTATCACCGTCTCTCTGTCACGCTGCTTTTCCACCGTCTCCGTCACACTGCTTTCCTACCGTCTCCCCTGTCACACTGCTTTTTCACCACCTTCTCCATGTCACGCTGCTTTTTCACCACCGTCACCCTGTCACGCTGCTTTTTCACCGTCTCCCCGTCACGCTGATTTTTCACCATCGTCTCCCTGTCACACTGCTTTCCCACCGTCTCCCTGTCACGCTGCTTTTCCGCCGTCTCCCTGTCACGCTGCTTTTTCACCACCATCTCCCTGTCACACTGTGTTTTCACCACCGTCACCCTGTCACGCTGCTCTTTCACCGTCTCCCTGTCACACTACTCTTTCACCTTCTCCCTGTCACGCTGCTTTTTCACCACCATCTCCCTGTCACACTGGGTTTTCACCACCGTCTCCGTCACGCAGCTTCTTTCTCACCATCTTCCTGTCACACATATTCACCACC
Source organism: Mobula birostris (assembly GCF_030028105.1). Taxonomy (NCBI): domain Eukaryota; kingdom Metazoa; phylum Chordata; class Chondrichthyes; order Myliobatiformes; family Myliobatidae; genus Mobula; species Mobula birostris. Next base: position 84,177,866 of record NC_092384.1, read on the forward strand.
GTCTCTCTGTCACACTGCTTTTTCACCGTCTCTCTGTCACGCTGCTTTTTCACTACCATCTCCCTGTGACGCTGATTTATCACCGTCTCTCTGTCACGCTGCTTTTCCACCGTCTCCCTGTCACACTGTGTTTTCACCACTGTCTCCCTGTCACGCAGCTTTTTCACCATCTCCCTGTCACACATATTCACCATCGTCTCTCTGTCCACACTGCTTTTTTCACCACCGTCTCCATGTCACGCTGCTTTTTCACCACCGTCACCCTGTCACGCTGCTTTTTCACCGTCTCCATGTCACGCTGCTTTTTCACCACCGTCACCCTGTTTTTTCACCGTCTCCCCGTCGCGCTGTTTTTTCACCGTCTCCCTGTCTTTTCACCGTCTCCCTGTCACGCTGCTCTTTTCCACCGTCTCCCTGTCACGCGCTTTTTCTCACCACCGTCACCAGTGTCACGCTGCTTTTCCGCCGTCTCCCCTGTCACGCTGCTTTTCCGCCGTCTCCCTGTCACGCTGCTTTTCCACTGTCTCTGTTACGCTGCTCTTTCACCGTCTGTCACACTGCATTTTCACCACCATCACCCTGTCACACTGCTTTTTCCACCGTCTCTCTGTCACGCTGTTTTTTCACCGTCTCCCTGTCACGCTGGTTTTTCTCACCGTCTCCCTGTCACGCTTGCTTTTTCACCGTCTGTCATGCTCATCTTTCACCGTCTCTCTGTCACACTGTGTTTTCCACCACCGTCTCCCTGTCACGCTGCTTATTCATCATCACCCTGTCACACGCTGCTCTTTCACCATCACCCTGTCACGCTGCTTTTTCACCACCGTCTCTCCCTGTCACGCTGCTCTTTCACCGTCTCTCTGTCACAGTATGTTTTCCACCATCGTCACCCTGTCACGCTGCTTTTTCACCATCTCTCTGTCACAGTATGTTTTCACCCATCGTTCTCCCTCTGTCACGCTAGCTTTTCCCACCATCTCCGTCACGCGTGCTTTTATCACCGTCTCTCTGTCACGCTGAATTTTCACCGTCTCCCTGTCACGCTGATTTTTCACCGTCTCCCTGTCACGCTGCTTCTTTTCCACCGTCTCCCTGTCCCGCTGCTTTTTTCACCGTCTCCCTGTCACGCTGCTTTTTCACCGTCTGTCATGCTCATCTTTCACCGTCTCTCTGTCACACTGTGTTTTCACCACCGTCTCCCTGTCACGCTGCTTATTCATCATCACCCTGTCACGCTGCTCTTTCACCATCACCCTGTCACCGCTGCTTTTTCACCACCGTCTCCCTGTCACGCTGCTCTTTCACCGTCTCTCTGTCACAGTATGTTTTCACCATCGTCACCCTGTCACGCTGCTTTTTCACCATCTCTCTGTCACAGTATGTTTTCACCATCGTCTCCCTGTCACGCTGCTTTCCCACCATCTCCGTCACGCTGCTTTATCACCGTCTCTCTGTCACGCTGCTTTTTTCACCGTCTCCCTGTCACGCGGCTTTTTCACCATATCACTGTCACACTTTTTTCACCACCGTCTCCCTGTCACGCTGCTTTTCTACCGTCTCTCTGTTACACTGCGTTTTCACCAACGTCTCCCTGTCACGCTGATTTTTCACTGTCTGTCACGCTGCTTTCACACCATCTCTGTCACGCTGTTTTTCCACCATCTTCGTCACACTGCTTATTCACCGTCTCTGTCACGCTGCTCTTTCACCGTCTCTGTCACGCTGCTCTTTCACCGTCTCCCTGTCACGCTGCTCTTTCACCGTCTCCCTGTCACGCTGCTTTTTCACCGTCTCCCTGTCACGCTGCTGTTTCACCGTCTCCGTCACACTGATTTTTCACCATCTCCCTGTCACGCTGCTTTTTCACCACCATCTCCGTCACGCTGCTTTTTCACCACCGTCTCCCTGTCACGCTGCTTTTCCACCGTCTCCCCTTCACGCTGCTTTTCCACCGTCTCTCTGTCACGCTGCGGTTTTACTGTCTCCCTGTCACGCTGCTTTTTCACCGTCTGCCTGTCACGCTGTTTTTTCAACGTCTCCCTGTCACGCTGATTTTTCACCGTCTCTGTCACTTTGATTTTTCACCGTCTCCGTCATGCTGATTTTTCACCGTCTCCCTGTCACGCTGCTCTTTTCACCGTCACCCTGTCACACTGCTTTTTCACCATCTCCCTGTCACGCTGCTTTTTCACCACCATCTCCGTCACGCTGCTTTTTCACCACCGTCTCCCTGTCACGCTGCTTTTCCACCGTCTCCCCTTCACGCTGCTTTTCCACCGTCTCTCTGTCACGCTGCGGTTTTACCGTCTCCCTGTCACGCTGCTTTTTCACCGTCTCCCTGTCATGCTGTTTTTTCACCGTCTCCCTGTCACGCTGGTTTTTCACCGTCTCCCTGTCACGCTGCTTTTTCACCGTCTGTCATGCTCATCTTTCACCGTCTCTCTGTCACACTGTGTTTTCACCACCGTCTCCCTGTCACGCTGCTCATTCATCATCACCCTGTCACGCTGCTCTTTCACCATCACCCTGTCACGCTGCTTTTTCACCACCGTCTCCCTGTCACGCTGCTCTTTCACCGTCTCTCTGTCACAGTATGTTTTCACCATCGTCACCCTGTCACGCTGCTTTTTCACCGTCTCTCTGTCACAGTATGTTTTCACCATCGTCTCCCTGTCACGCTGCTTTCCCACCATCTCCGTCACGCTGCTTTATCACCGTCTCTCTGTCACGCTGAATTTTCACCGTCTCCCTGTCACGCTGATTTTTCACCGTCTCCCTGTCACGCTGCTTTTTCACCGTCTCCCTGTCACGCGGCTTTTTCACCATATCACTGTCACACTTTTTCACCACCGTCTCCCTGTCACGCTGCTTTTCACCGTCTCTCTGTTACACTGCTTTTTCACCAACGTCTCCCTGTCACGCTGATTTTACACTGTCTGTCACGCTGCTTTCACACCATCTCTCTGTCACGCTGTTTTTCCACCATCTTCGTCACACTGCTTATTCACCGTCTCTGTCACGCTGCTCTTTCACCATCTCTGTCACGCTGCTCTTTCAACCGTCTCCCTGTCACGCTGCTCTTTCACCGTCTCCCTGTCACGCTGCTCTTTCACCGTCTCTGTCACGCTGCTCTTTCACCGTCTCCCTGTCACGCTGCTCTTTCACCGTCTCCTGTCACGCTGCTTTTTCACCACCGTCTCTGTCACGCTGCTTTTTCACCGTCTCCCTGTCACGCTGCTGTTTCACCGTCTCCGTCAGACTGATTTTTCACCGTCTCCCTGTCACGCTGCTTTTCCACCATCTTCGTCACACTGCTGATTCACCGTCTCTGTCACGCTGCTCTTTCACCGTCTCCCTGTCACGCTGCTTTTTCACCACCGTCTCCCTGTCACGCTGATTTTTCACCGTCTCCGTCACGCTGCTTTTCCACCGTCTCCCCTTCACGCTGCTTTTCCACCGTCTCTCTGTCACGCTGCGTTTTTACTGTCTCCCTGTCACGCTGCTTTTTCACCGTCTCCCTGTCACGCTGCTTTTTCACCGTCTCTCTGTCACGCTGTTACCGTCTCCCTGTCACGCTGGTTTTTCACCGTCTCCCTGTCACGCTGCTTTTTCAACCGTCTGTCATGCTCATCTTTCACCGTCTCTCTGTCACACTGTGTTTTCACCACCGTCTCCCTGTCACGCTGCTTATTCATCATCACCCTGTCACGCTGCTTTTTCACCACCGTCTCTCTGTCACGCTGCTTTCCCACCATCTCCCTGTCACGCTGCTTTATCACCGTCTCTCTGTCACACTGATTTTTCACCGTCTCCCTGTCACGCTGATTTTTCAACCGTCTCCCTGTCACGCGGCTTTTCCACCATATCACTGTCCACACTTTTTCACCACCGTCTCCCTGTCACGCTGCTTTTCACCGTCTCTCTGTTACACTGCATTTTCACCAACGTCTCCGTCACGCTGATTTTTCACTGTCTGTCACGCTGCTTTTCCACCATCTTCGTCACACTGCTCATTCACCGTCTGTCACGCTGCTCTTTCACCGTCTCTGTCACGCTGCTCTTTCACCGTCTCCCTGTCACGCTGCTCTTTCACCGTCTTCCTGTCACGCTGCTTTTTCACCACCGTCTCTGTCACGCTGCTTTTTCACCGTCTCCCTGTCACGCTGCTGTTTCACCGTCTCCCTGTCACACTGATTTCTTCCACCGTCTCCCTGTCACGCTGCTTTTCCACCATCTTCGTCACACTGCTGATTCACCGTCTCTGTCACGCTGCTCTTTCACCGTCTCCCTGTCACGCTGCTTTTTCACCACCGTCTCCCTGTCACGCTGATTTTTCACCGTCTCCGTCACGCTGCTTTTCCACCGTCTCCCCTTCACGCTGCTTTTCCACCGTCTCTCTGTCACACTGCGTTTTTACTGTCTCCCTGTCACGCTGCTTTTTCACCACCATCTCTCTGTCACGCTGATTTTTCACCGCCTGTCTGTCACGCTGATTTTTCCACCATCTCTCTGTCACGCTGCGTTTTCACCGTCTCCCTGTTACGCTGCTTATTCACCATCTCCGTCACGCTGCTTTTTCACCACCGTCTCCCTGTCACGCAGTTTTTTCACCGTCACCCTGTCACGCTGGTTTATCACCGTCTCCCTGTCATGCTGCTTTTTCACCGTCTGTCACGCTCATCTTTCACCGTCTCCCTGTCACGCTGCTTATTCATCATCACCCTGTCACGCTGCTCTTTCACCGTCACCCTGTCACGCTGCTTTTTCACCGTCTCTCTGTCACAGTATGTTTTCACCATCGTCACCCTGTCACGCTGCTTTTTCACCGTCTTGCTGTCACGCTGCTTTTTCACCATCTTTCTGTCACACTGCTCTTTCACCGTCACCCTGTCACGCGGCTTTTTCACCATTTCCGTCACACTTTTTCACCACCGTCTCTCTGTCACGCTGATTTTTCACCGTCTTCGTAACGCTGATTTTTCACCGTCTCTCTGTCACACTGCTTTCCCACCGTCTGTCTATCACGCTGTGTTTTCACCGTCTCCCTGTCACGCTGCTTTTTCACCGTCTCCGTCACGCTGCTTTTTCACCGTCTCTCTGTCACGCTGCTTTTTCACCGTCTGCCTGTCACGCTAATTTTTCACCGTCTCTCTGTCACGCTGTTTTTTCACCGTCTCCCTGTCACACTGCGTTTTCACCACCGTCTCCATGTCACGCTGCTTTTTCACCACCGTATCCCTGTCACGCTGCTTTTTCACTGTCTGTCACGCTGCTTTTTCATTGTCTCCGTGTCACGCTGCTCTTTCACCGTCTTCCTGTCACGCTGCTTTTTCACCACCGTCTCCCTGTCACGCTGCTCTTCCACCGTCTCCCTGTCATGCTGCTCTTCCACCGTCACCCTGTCACGCTGCTCTTTCACCGTCTCCCTGTCACGCTGCTCTTTCACCGTCTCCCTGTCACGCTGCTCTTTCACCGTCTCCCTGTCACGCTGCTCTTTCAACGTCTCCCTGTCACGCTGCTCTTTTACCGTCTCCCTGTCACGCTGCTCTTTCAACATCTCCGTCACGCTGCTTTTTCACCGTCTCTCTGTCACACTGATTTTTCACCACCGTCTCCCTGTCACGCTGATTTTTCACCGTCTCTCTGTCACGCTGCTTTCCCACCATCTCTCTGTCACGCTGCTTTCCCACCATCTCTCTGTCACGCTGCTTTTTCACCGTCTCCCTGTCACGCTGCTTTTCCACCGTCTCCCTGTCACGCTGCTTTTTCACTGTCTCCCTGTCACGCTGATTTTTCACCGTCTCTGTCACTTTGATTTTTCACCGTCTCCGTAATGCCGATTTTTCACCGTCTCCCTGTCATGCTGCTTTTTCACCGTCTCCCTGTCAGGCTGTTTTTTCACCGTCTCCCTGTCACGCTGGTTTTTCACCGTCTCCCTGTCACGCTGCTTTTTCACCGTCTGTCATGCTCATCTTTCACCGTCTCTCTGTCACACTGTGTTTTCACCACCGTCTCCCTGTCACGCTGCTCATTCATCATCACCCTGTCACGCTGCTCTTTCACCATCACCCTGTCACGCTGCTTTTTCACCACCGTCTCCCTGTCACGCTGCTCTTTCACCGTCTCTCTGTCACAGTATGTTTTCACCATCGTCACCCTGTCACGCTGCTTTTTCACCGTCTCTCTGTCACAGTATGTTTTCACCATCGTCTCCCTGTCACGCTGCTTTCCCACCATCTCCGTCACGCTGCTTTATCACCGTCTCTCTGTCACGCTGAATTTTCACCGTCTCCCTGTCACGCTGATTTTTCACCGTCTCCCTGTCACGCTGCTTTTTCACCGTCTCCCTGTCACGCGGCTTTTTCACCATATCACTGTCACACTTTTTCACCACCGTCTCCCTGTCACGCTGCTTTTCACCGTCTCTCTGTTACACTGCTTTTTCACCAACGTCTCCCTGTCACGCTGATTTTACACTGTCTGTCACGCTGCTTTCACACCATCTCTCTGTCACGCTGTTTTTCCACCATCTTCGTCACACTGCTTATTCACCGTCTCTGTCACGCTGCTCTTTCACCATCTCTGTCACGCTGCTCTTTCACCGTCTCCCTGTCACGCTGCTCTTTCACCGTCTCCCTGTCACGCTGCTCTTTCACCGTCTCTGTCACGCTGCTCTTTCACCGTCTCCCTGTCACGCTGCTCTTTCACCGTCTCCCTGTCACGCTGTTCTTTCACCGTCTCCCTGTCACACTGCTTTTCCACTGTCTCCGTCACGTTGCTTTCCCACCGTCTCCCTGTCACGCTGATTTTACACTGTCTGTCACGCTGCTTTCACACCATCTCTCTGTCACGCTGTTTTTCCACCATCTTCGTCACACTGCTTATTCACCGTCTCTGTCACGCTGCTCTTTCACCATCTCTGTCACGCTGCTCTTTCACCGTCTCCCTGTCACGCTGCTCTTTCACCGTCTCCCTGTCACGCTGCTCTTTCACCGTCTCTGTCACGCTGCTCTTTCACCGTCTCCCTGTCACGCTGCTCTTTCACCGTCTCCCTGTCACGCTGTTCTTTCACCGTCTCCCTGTCACACTGCTTTTCCACCGTCTCCGTCACGTTGCTTTCCCACCGTCTCCCTGTCACGCTGCTCTTCCACCGTCTCCCTGCCAAGCAGCTGTTTCACTGTCTCTCTGTCATGCTGCTCTTTCACCGTCTCTCTGTCACGCTGCTTTCCCACAGTCTCCCTGTCACGCTGCTTTTTCACTGTCTCTTTGTTACGCTGCTCTTTCACCGTCTCTCTGTCACGCTGCTTTCTCACAGTCTCCCTGTCACGCTGCTATTTCACCACCGACTCCGTCACACTGATTTTTCACCACCGTCTCCCAGTCACACTGCTTTCCCACCGTCTCCCTGTCACGCTGCTTTTCCGCCGTCTCCCTGTCACGCTGCTTTTTCACCACCATCTCCCTGTCACACTGTGTTTTCACCACCGTCACCCTGTTACGCCGCTCTTTCACCGTCTCCCTGTCACGCTGCTCTTTCACCTTCTCCCTGTCACGCTGCTTTTTCACCACCATCTCCCTGTCACTCTGTGTTTTCACCACCGTCTCCCTGTCACGCGGCTTTTTCACCATCTCCGTCACACATTTTCACCACCGTCTCTCTGTCACACTGCTTTTTCACCGTCTCTCTGTCACGCTGCTTTTTCACCAGCATCTCCCTGTGACGCTGATTTATCACCGTCTCTCTGTCACGCTGCTTTTCCACCGTCTCCCTGTCACACTGCTTTTTCACCGTCTCTCTGTCACGCTGCTTTTCCACCGTCTCTCTGTCACACTGCTTTTCCGCCTTCTCCCTGTCACGCTGCTTTTTCACCAGCGTCACCTTGTCACGCTGCTTTTTCAACGTCTCCCAGTCACGCTGCTCTTTCACCACCATCTCCGTCACGCTGCTTTTCACCAGCGTCTCCGTCACGCTGATTTTTCACCGTCTGTCACGCTGCTTTTGCACCGTCTCCGTCACGCTGCTGTTTCACCGTCTCTCTGTTATGCTGCTTTCCCACGATCTCCCTGTCACGCTGCTCTTTCACCGTCTCCCTGTCACGCTGTTTTATCACCGTCTCCCTGTCACGCGGCTTTTTCACCATCTCCCTGTCACGCGGCTTTTTCACTGTCTACCTGTCACGCTGCTTTTTCACCGTCTCCCTGTCACGCTGCTTTTTCACCGTCTCTCTGTCACGCTGCTTTTTCACCACCATCACCCTGTCACACTGCTCTTTCACCGTCTCTCTGTCACGCTGCTTCTTCACCACTGTCACCCTGTCACGCTGCTATTTCACCGTCTCCCTGTCACGCTGCTCTTTCACCGGCTCCCTGTCACGCTGCTCTTTCACCTTCTCCCTGTCACACTGCTTTTTCACCACCATCTCCCTGTCACACTGTGTTTTCACCACCGTCACCCTGTCACGCAGCTTTTTCACCATCTCCGTCACACATATTCACCATCGTCTCCCTGTCACACTGCTTTTTCACCACCGTCACCCTGTCACGCTGCTTTTTCACCGTCTCCCTGTCACGCTGCTTTTTCACCACATTCTCTCTGTCATGTGGCTTTTTCACAATCTCCCTGTCACACTTTTTAACCACTGTCTCCCTGTCACGCTGATCTTTCACCGTCTCTCTGTCACGCTGCTTTCCCACCATCTCTTTCACGTTGCTTTTTCACCGTCTCCCTGTCACGCTGTTCTTTCACCTTCTCCCTGTCACGCTGCTTTCCCACCATCTCTTTCACGTTGCTTTCCCACCGTCTCCCTGTCACGCTGATTTTTCGCTACCGTCTCCCTGTCACGCTGCTCTTCCACCGTCTCCCTGCCAAGCAGCTGTTTCACCGTCTCTCTGTCACACTGCTGTTTCACCGTCTCCCTGTCACACTGCTTTTTCACCGTCTCTCTGTCACGCTGCTTTTTCACCGTCTCCCTGTCACGCTGCTTTTTCACCGTCTCCCTGTCACGCTGCTTTTTCACCACCGTCACCCTGTCACACTGCTTTTTCACCACCGTCTCCGTCACGCTGCTTTTCCACCGTCTCCGTCACGCTGCTCTTTCACCGTTTCTCTGTCACACTGCTTTTTCACCACCATCTCCCTGTCACACTGTGTTTCACCACCGTCTCCCTGTCACGCAGCTTTTTCACCATCTCCCTGTCACACATATTCACCACCATCTCTCTGTCACACTGCTTTTTCACCGTCTCTCTGTCACGCTGCTTTTTCACCACCGTCACCCTGTCACGCTGCTCTTTCACTGTCACCCCGTCGCGCTGCTTTTCCACCGTCTCCCTGTCACGCTGCTTTTCAACCGTCTCCCTGTCAGGCTGCTTTTCCACCGTCTCCCTGTCACGCTGCTTTTCCACTGTCTCTGTTACGCTGCTCTTTCACCGTCTGTCACACTGCATTTTCACCACCGTCACCCTGTCACGCTGCTTTTTCCCCATCTCCGTCACACATATTCACCACCATCTCTCTGTGATGCTGATTTATCACCGTCTCTCTGTCACGCTGCTTTTCCACCGTCTCCGTCACACTGCTTTCCTACCGTCTCCCTGTCACACTGCTTTTTCACCACCTTCTCCATGTCACGCTGCTTTTTCACCACCGTCACCCTGTCACGCTGCTTTTTCACCGTCTCCCCGTCACGCTGATTTTTCACCATCGTCTCCCTGTCACACTGCTTTCCCACCGTCTCCCTGTCACGCTGCTTTTCCGCCGTCTCCCTGTCACGCTGCTTTTTCACCACCATCTCCCTGTCACACTGTGTTTTCACCACCGTCACCCTGTCACGCTGCTCTTTCACCGTCTCCCTGTCACACTACTCTTTCACCTTCTCCCTGTCACGCTGCTTTTTCACCACCATCTCCCTGTCACACTGGGTTTTCACCACCGTCTCCGTCACGCAGCTTTTTCACCATCTTCCTGTCACACATATTCACCACCGTCTCTCTGTCACACTGCTTTTTCACCGTCTCTCTGTCACGCTGCTTTTTCACTACCATCTCCCTGTGACGCTGATTTATCACCGTCTCTCTGTCACGCTGCTTTTCCACCGTCTCCCTGTCACACTGTGTTTTCACCACTGTCTCCCTGTCACGCAGCTTTTTCACCATCTCCCTGTCACACATATTCACCATCGTCTCTCTGTCACACTGCTTTTTCACCACCGTCTCCATGTCACGCTGCTTTTTCACCACCGTCACCCTGTCACGCTGCTTTTTCACCGTCTCCATGTCACGCTGCTTTTTCACCACCGTCACCCTGTTTTTTCACCGTCTCCCCGTCGCGCTGTTTTTTCACCGTCTCCCTGTCTTTTCACCGTCTCCCTGTCACGCTGCTTTTCCACCGTCTCCCTGTCACGCTGCTTTTTCACCACCGTCACCATGTCACGCTGCTTTTCCGCCGTCTCCCTGTCACGCTGCTTTTCCGCCGTCTCCCTGTCACGCTGCTTTTCCACTGTCTCTGTTACGCTGCTCTTTCACCGTCTGTCACACTGCATTTTCACCACCATCACCCTGTCACACTGCTTTTTCACCGTCTCTCTGTCACGCTGTTTTTTCACCGTCTCCCTGTCACGCTGGTTTTTCACCGTCTCCCTGTCACGCTGCTTTTTCACCGTCTGTCATGCTCATCTTTCACCGTCTCTCTGTCACACTGTGTTTTCACCACCGTCTCCCTGTCACGCTGCTTATTCATCATCACCCTGTCACGCTGCTCTTTCACCATCACCCTGTCACGCTGCTTTTTCACCACCGTCTCCCTGTCACGCTGCTCTTTCACCGTCTCTCTGTCACAGTATGTTTTCACCATCGTCACCCTGTCACGCTGCTTTTTCACCATCTCTCTGTCACAGTATGTTTTCACCATCGTCTCCCTGTCACGCTGCTTTCCCACCATCTCCGTCACGCTGCTTTATCACCGTCTCTCTGTCACGCTGAATTTTCACCGTCTCCCTGTCACGCTGATTTTTCACCGTCTCCCTGTCACGCTGCTTTTTCACCGTCTCCCTGTCCCGCTGCTTTTTCACCGTCTCCCTGTCACGCTGCTTTTTCACCGTCTGTCATGCTCATCTTTCACCGTCTCTCTGTCACACTGTGTTTTCACCACCGTCTCCCTGTCACGCTGCTTATTCATCATCACCCTGTCACGCTGCTCTTTCACCATCACCCTGTCACGCTGCTTTTTCACCACCGTCTCCCTGTCACGCTGCTCTTTCACCGTCTCTCTGTCACAGTATGTTTTCACCATCGTCACCCTGTCACGCTGCTTTTTCACCATCTCTCTGTCACAGTATGTTTTCACCATCGTCTCCCTGTCACGCTGCTTTCCCACCATCTCCGTCACGCTGCTTTATCACCGTCTCTCTGTCACGCTGCTTTTTCACCGTCTCCCTGTCACGCGGCTTTTTCACCATATCACTGTCACACTTTTTCACCACCGTCTCCCTGTCACGCTGCTTTTCACCGTCTCTCTGTTACACTGCGTTTTCACCAACGTCTCCCTGTCACGCTGATTTTTCACTGTCTGTCACGCTGCTTTCACACCATCTCTGTCACGCTGTTTTTCCACCATCTTCGTCACACTGCTTATTCACCGTCTCTGTCACGCTGCTCTTTCACCGTCTCTGTCACGCTGCTCTTTCACCGTCTCCCTGTCACGCTGCTCTTTCACCGTCTCCCTGTCACGCTGCTTTTTCACCGTCTCCCTGTCACGCTGCTGTTTCACCGTCTCCGTCACACTGATTTTTCACCATCTCCCTGTCACGCTGCTTTTTCACCACCATCTCCGTCACGCTGCTTTTTCACCACCGTCTCCCTGTCACGCTGCTTTTCCACCGTCTCCCCTTCACGCTGCTTTTCCACCGTCTCTCTGTCACGCTGCGGTTTTACTGTCTCCCTGTCACGCTGCTTTTTCACCGTCTGCCTGTCACGCTGTTTTTTCAACGTCTCCCTGTCACGCTGATTTTTCACCGTCTCTGTCACTTTGATTTTTCACCGTCTCCGTCATGCTGATTTTTCACCGTCTCCCTGTCACGCTGCTTTTCACCGTCTCTCTGTTACACTGCTTTTTCACCAACGTCTCCCTGTCACGCTGATTTTACACTGTCTGTCACGCTGCTTTCACACCATCTCTCTGTCACGCTGTTTTTCCACCATCTTCGTCACACTGCTTATTCACCGTCTCTGTCACGCTGCTCTTTCACCATCTCTGTCACGCTGCTCTTTCACCGTCTCCCTGTCACGCTGCTCTTTCACCGTCTCCCTGTCACGCTGCTCTTTCACCGTCTCTGTCACGCTGCTCTTTCACCGTCTCCCTGTCACGCTGCTCTTTCACCGTCTCCCTGTCACGCTGCTTTTTCACCACCGTCTCTGTCACGCTGCTTTTTCACCGTCTCCCTGTCACGCTGCTGTTTCACCGTCTCCGTCAGACTGATTTTTCACCGTCTCCCTGTCACGCTGCTTTTCCACCATCTTCGTCACACTGCTGATTCACCGTCTCTGTCACGCTGCTCTTTCACCGTCTCCCTGTCACGCTGCTTTTTCACCACCGTCTCCCTGTCACGCTGATTTTTCACCGTCTCCGTCACGCTGCTTTTCCACCGTCTCCCCTTCACGCTGCTTTTCCACCGTCTCTCTGTCACGCTGCGTTTTTACTGTCTCCCTGTCACGCTGCTTTTTCACCGTCTCCCTGTCACGCTGCTTTTTCACCGTCTCTCTGTCACGCTGTTTTTTCACCGTCTCCCTGTCACGCTGGTTTTTCACCGTCTCCCTGTCACGCTGCTTTTTCACCGTCTGTCATGCTCATCTTTCACCGTCTCTCTGTCACACTGTGTTTTCACCACCGTCTCCCTGTCACGCTGCTTATTCATCATCACCCTGTCACGCTGCTTTTTCACCACCGTCTCTCTGTCACGCTGCTTTCCCACCATCTCCCTGTCACGCTGCTTTATCACCGTCTCTCTGTCACACTGATTTTTCACCGTCTCCCTGTCACGCTGATTTTTCACCGTCTCCCTGTCACGCGGCTTTTCCACCATATCACTGTCACACTTTTTCACCACCGTCTCCCTGTCACGCTGCTTTTCACCGTCTCTCTGTTACACTGCATTTTCACCAACGTCTCCGTCACGCTGATTTTTCACTGTCTGTCACGCTGCTTTTCCACCATCTTCGTCACACTGCTCATTCACCGTCTGTCACGCTGCTCTTTCACCGTCTCTGTCACGCTGCTCTTTCACCGTCTCCCTGTCACGCTGCTCTTTCACCGTCTTCCTGTCACGCTGCTTTTTCACCACCGTCTCTGTCACGCTGCTTTTTCACCGTCTCCCTGTCACGCTGCTGTTTCACCGTCTCCCTGTCACACTGATTTTTCACCGTCTCCCTGTCACGCTGCTTTTCCACCATCTTCGTCACACTGCTGATTCACCGTCTCTGTCACGCTGCTCTTTCACCGTCTCCCTGTCACGCTGCTTTTTCACCACCGTCTCCCTGTCACGCTGATTTTTCACCGTCTCCGTCACGCTGCTTTTCCACCGTCTCCCCTTCACGCTGCTTTTCCACCGTCTCTCTGTCACACTGCGTTTTTACTGTCTCCCTGTCACGCTGCTTTTTCACCACCATCTCTCTGTCACGCTGATTTTTCACCGCCTGTCTGTCACGCTGATTTTTCACCATCTCTCTGTCACGCTGCGTTTTCACCGTCTCCCTGTTACGCTGCTTATTCACCATCTCCGTCACGCTGCTTTTTCACCACCGTCTCCCTGTCACGCAGTTTTTTCACCGTCACCCTGTCACGCTGGTTTATCACCGTCTCCCTGTCATGCTGCTTTTTCACCGTCTGTCACGCTCATCTTTCACCGTCTCCCTGTCACGCTGCTTATTCATCATCACCCTGTCACGCTGCTCTTTCACCGTCACCCTGTCACGCTGCTTTTTCACCGTCTCTCTGTCACAGTATGTTTTCACCATCGTCACCCTGTCACGCTGCTTTTTCACCGTCTTGCTGTCACGCTGCTTTTTCACCATCTTTCTGTCACACTGCTCTTTCACCGTCACCCTGTCACGCGGCTTTTTCACCATTTCCGTCACACTTTTTCACCACCGTCTCTCTGTCACGCTGATTTTTCACCGTCTTCGTAACGCTGATTTTTCACCGTCTCTCTGTCACACTGCTTTCCCACCGTCTGTCTATCACGCTGTGTTTTCACCGTCTCCCTGTCACGCTGCTTTTTCACCGTCTCCGTCACGCTGCTTTTTCACCGTCTCTCTGTCACGCTGCTTTTTCACCGTCTGCCTGTCACGCTAATTTTTCACCGTCTCTCTGTCACGCTGTTTTTTCACCGTCTCCCTGTCACACTGCGTTTTCACCACCGTCTCCATGTCACGCTGCTTTTTCACCACCGTATCCCTGTCACGCTGCTTTTTCACTGTCTGTCACGCTGCTTTTTCATTGTCTCCGTGTCACGCTGCTCTTTCACCGTCTTCCTGTCACGCTGCTTTTTCACCACCGTCTCCCTGTCACGCTGCTCTTCCACCGTCTCCCTGTCATGCTGCTCTTCCACCGTCACCCTGTCACGCTGCTCTTTCACCGTCTCCCTGTCACGCTGCTCTTTCACCGTCTCCCTGTCACGCTGCTCTTTCACCGTCTCCCTGTCACGCTGCTCTTTCAACGTCTCCCTGTCACGCTGCTCTTTTACCGTCTCCCTGTCACGCTGCTCTTTCAACATCTCCGTCACGCTGCTTTTTCACCGTCTCTCTGTCACACTGATTTTTCACCACCGTCTCCCTGTCACGCTGATTTTTCACCGTCTCTCTGTCACGCTGCTTTCCCACCATCTCTCTGTCACGCTGCTTTCCCACCATCTCTCTGTCACGCTGCTTTTTCACCGTCTCCCTGTCACGCTGCTTTTCCACCGTCTCCCTGTCACGCTGCTTTTTCACTGTCTCCCTGTCACGCTGATTTTTCACCGTCTCTGTCACTTTGATTTTTCACCGTCTCCGTAATGCCGATTTTTCACCGTCTCCCTGTCATGCTGCTTTTTCACCGTCTCCCTGTCAGGCTGTTTTTTCACCGTCTCCCTGTCACGCTGGTTTTTCACCGTCTCCCTGTCACGCTGCTTTTTCACCGTCTGTCATGCTCATCTTTCACCGTCTCTCTGTCACACTGTGTTTTCACCACCGTCTCCCTGTCACGCTGCTCATTCATCATCACCCTGTCACGCTGCTCTTTCACCATCACCCTGTCACGCTGCTTTTTCACCACCGTCTCCCTGTCACGCTGCTCTTTCACCGTCTCTCTGTCACAGTATGTTTTCACCATCGTCACCCTGTCACGCTGCTTTTTCACCGTCTCTCTGTCACAGTATGTTTTCACCATCGTCTCCCTGTCACGCTGCTTTCCCACCATCTCCGTCACGCTGCTTTATCACCGTCTCTCTGTCACGCTGAATTTTCACCGTCTCCCTGTCACGCTGATTTTTCACCGTCTCCCTGTCACGCTGCTTTTTCACCGTCTCCCTGTCACGCGGCTTTTTCACCATATCACTGTCACACTTTTTCACCACCGTCTCCCTGTCACGCTGCTTTTCACCGTCTCTCTGTTACACTGCTTTTTCACCAACGTCTCCCTGTCACGCTGATTTTACACTGTCTGTCACGCTGCTTTCACACCATCTCTCTGTCACGCTGTTTTTCCACCATCTTCGTCACACTGCTTATTCACCGTCTCTGTCACGCTGCTCTTTCACCATCTCTGTCACGCTGCTCTTTCACCGTCTCCCTGTCACGCTGCTCTTTCACCGTCTCCCTGTCACGCTGCTCTTTCACCGTCTCTGTCACGCTGCTCTTTCACCGTCTCCCTGTCACGCTGCTCTTTCACCGTCTCCCTGTCACGCTGTTCTTTCACCGTCTCCCTGTCACACTGCTTTTCCACTGTCTCCGTCACGTTGCTTTCCCACCGTCTCCCTGTCACGCTGATTTTACACTGTCTGTCACGCTGCTTTCACACCATCTCTCTGTCACGCTGTTTTTCCACCATCTTCGTCACACTGCTTATTCACCGTCTCTGTCACGCTGCTCTTTCACCATCTCTGTCACGCTGCTCTTTCACCGTCTCCCTGTCACGCTGCTCTTTCACCGTCTCCCTGTCACGCTGCTCTTTCACCGTCTCTGTCACGCTGCTCTTTCACCGTCTCCCTGTCACGCTGCTCTTTCACCGTCTCCCTGTCACGCTGTTCTTTCACCGTCTCCCTGTCACACTGCTTTTCCACCGTCTCCGTCACGTTGCTTTCCCACCGTCTCCCTGTCACGCTGCTCTTCCACCGTCTCCCTGCCAAGCAGCTGTTTCACTGTCTCTCTGTCATGCTGCTCTTTCACCGTCTCTCTGTCACGCTGCTTTCCCACAGTCTCCCTGTCACGCTGCTTTTTCACTGTCTCTTTGTTACGCTGCTCTTTCACCGTCTCTCTGTCACGCTGCTTTCTCACAGTCTCCCTGTCACGCTGCTATTTCACCACCGACTCCGTCACACTGATTTTTCACCACCGTCTCCCAGTCACACTGCTTTCCCACCGTCTCCCTGTCACGCTGCTTTTCCGCCGTCTCCCTGTCACGCTGCTTTTTCACCACCATCTCCCTGTCACACTGTGTTTTCACCACCGTCACCCTGTTACGCCGCTCTTTCACCGTCTCCCTGTCACGCTGCTCTTTCACCTTCTCCCTGTCACGCTGCTTTTTCACCACCATCTCCCTGTCACTCTGTGTTTTCACCACCGTCTCCCTGTCACGCGGCTTTTTCACCATCTCCGTCACACATTTTCACCACCGTCTCTCTGTCACACTGCTTTTTCACCGTCTCTCTGTCACGCTGCTTTTTCACCAGCATCTCCCTGTGACGCTGATTTATCACCGTCTCTCTGTCACGCTGCTTTTCCACCGTCTCCCTGTCACACTGCTTTTTCACCGTCTCTCTGTCACGCTGCTTTTCCACCGTCTCTCTGTCACACTGCTTTTCCGCCTTCTCCCTGTCACGCTGCTTTTTCACCAGCGTCACCTTGTCACGCTGCTTTTTCAACGTCTCCCAGTCACGCTGCTCTTTCACCACCATCTCCGTCACGCTGCTTTTCACCAGCGTCTCCGTCACGCTGATTTTTCACCGTCTGTCACGCTGCTTTTGCACCGTCTCCGTCACGCTGCTGTTTCACCGTCTCTCTGTTATGCTGCTTTCCCACGATCTCCCTGTCACGCTGCTCTTTCACCGTCTCCCTGTCACGCTGTTTTATCACCGTCTCCCTGTCACGCGGCTTTTTCACCATCTCCCTGTCACGCGGCTTTTTCACTGTCTACCTGTCACGCTGCTTTTTCACCGTCTCCCTGTCACGCTGCTTTTTCACCGTCTCTCTGTCACGCTGCTTTTTCACCACCATCACCCTGTCACACTGCTCTTTCACCGTCTCTCTGTCACGCTGCTTCTTCACCACTGTCACCCTGTCACGCTGCTATTTCACCGTCTCCCTGTCACGCTGCTCTTTCACCGGCTCCCTGTCACGCTGCTCTTTCACCTTCTCCCTGTCACACTGCTTTTTCACCACCATCTCCCTGTCACACTGTGTTTTCACCACCGTCACCCTGTCACGCAGCTTTTTCACCATCTCCGTCACACATATTCACCATCGTCTCCCTGTCACACTGCTTTTTCACCACCGTCACCCTGTCACGCTGCTTTTTCACCGTCTCCCTGTCACGCTGCTTTTTCACCACATTCTCTCTGTCATGTGGCTTTTTCACAATCTCCCTGTCACACTTTTTAACCACTGTCTCCCTGTCACGCTGATCTTTCACCGTCTCTCTGTCACGCTGCTTTCCCACCATCTCTTTCACGTTGCTTTTTCACCGTCTCCCTGTCACGCTGTTCTTTCACCTTCTCCCTGTCACGCTGCTTTCCCACCATCTCTTTCACGTTGCTTTCCCACCGTCTCCCTGTCACGCTGATTTTTCGCTACCGTCTCCCTGTCACGCTGCTCTTCCACCGTCTCCCTGCCAAGCAGCTGTTTCACCGTCTCTCTGTCACACTGCTGTTTCACCGTCTCCCTGTCACACTGCTTTTTCACCGTCTCTCTGTCACGCTGCTTTTTCACCGTCTCCCTGTCACGCTGCTTTTTCACCGTCTCCCTGTCACGCTGCTTTTTCACCACCGTCACCCTGTCACACTGCTTTTTCACCACCGTCTCCGTCACGCTGCTTTTCCACCGTCTCCGTCACGCTGCTCTTTCACCGTTTCTCTGTCACACTGCTTTTTCACCACCATCTCCCTGTCACACTGTGTTTCACCACCGTCTCCCTGTCACGCAGCTTTTTCACCATCTCCCTGTCACACATATTCACCACCATCTCTCTGTCACACTGCTTTTTCACCGTCTCTCTGTCACGCTGCTTTTTCACCACCGTCACCCTGTCACGCTGCTCTTTCACTGTCACCCCGTCGCGCTGCTTTTCCACCGTCTCCCTGTCACGCTGCTTTTCAACCGTCTCCCTGTCAGGCTGCTTTTCCACCGTCTCCCTGTCACGCTGCTTTTCCACTGTCTCTGTTACGCTGCTCTTTCACCGTCTGTCACACTGCATTTTCACCACCGTCACCCTGTCACGCTGCTTTTTCCCCATCTCCGTCACACATATTCACCACCATCTCTCTGTGATGCTGATTTATCACCGTCTCTCTGTCACGCTGCTTTTCCACCGTCTCCGTCACACTGCTTTCCTACCGTCTCCCTGTCACACTGCTTTTTCACCACCTTCTCCATGTCACGCTGCTTTTTCACCACCGTCACCCTGTCACGCTGCTTTTTCACCGTCTCCCCGTCACGCTGATTTTTCACCATCGTCTCCCTGTCACACTGCTTTCCCACCGTCTCCCTGTCACGCTGCTTTTCCGCCGTCTCCCTGTCACGCTGCTTTTTCACCACCATCTCCCTGTCACACTGTGTTTTCACCACCGTCACCCTGTCACGCTGCTCTTTCACCGTCTCCCTGTCACACTACTCTTTCACCTTCTCCCTGTCACGCTGCTTTTTCACCACCATCTCCCTGTCACACTGGGTTTTCACCACCGTCTCCGTCACGCAGCTTTTTCACCATCTTCCTGTCACACATATTCACCACCGTCTCTCTGTCACACTGCTTTTTCACCGTCTCTCTGTCACGCTGCTTTTTCACTACCATCTCCCTGTGACGCTGATTTATCACCGTCTCTCTGTCACGCTGCTTTTCCACCGTCTCCCTGTCACACTGTGTTTTCACCACTGTCTCCCTGTCACGCAGCTTTTTCACCATCTCCCTGTCACACATATTCACCATCGTCTCTCTGTCACACTGCTTTTTCACCACCGTCTCCATGTCACGCTGCTTTTTCACCACCGTCACCCTGTCACGCTGCTTTTTCACCGTCTCCATGTCACGCTGCTTTTTCACCACCGTCACCCTGTTTTTTCACCGTCTCCCCGTCGCGCTGTTTTTTCACCGTCTCCCTGTCTTTTCACCGTCTCCCTGTCACGCTGCTTTTCCACCGTCTCCCTGTCACGCTGCTTTTTCACCACCGTCACCATGTCACGCTGCTTTTCCGCCGTCTCCCTGTCACGCTGCTTTTCCGCCGTCTCCCTGTCACGCTGCTTTTCCACTGTCTCTGTTACGCTGCTCTTTCACCGTCTGTCACACTGCATTTTCACCACCATCACCCTGTCACACTGCTTTTTCACCGTCTCTCTGTCACGCTGTTTTTTCACCGTCTCCCTGTCACGCTGGTTTTTCACCGTCTCCCTGTCACGCTGCTTTTTCACCGTCTGTCATGCTCATCTTTCACCGTCTCTCTGTCACACTGTGTTTTCACCACCGTCTCCCTGTCACGCTGCTTATTCATCATCACCCTGTCACGCTGCTCTTTCACCATCACCCTGTCACGCTGCTTTTTCACCACCGTCTCCCTGTCACGCTGCTCTTTCACCGTCTCTCTGTCACAGTATGTTTTCACCATCGTCACCCTGTCACGCTGCTTTTTCACCATCTCTCTGTCACAGTATGTTTTCACCATCGTCTCCCTGTCACGCTGCTTTCCCACCATCTCCGTCACGCTGCTTTATCACCGTCTCTCTGTCACGCTGAATTTTCACCGTCTCCCTGTCACGCTGATTTTTCACCGTCTCCCTGTCACGCTGCTTTTTCACCGTCTCCCTGTCCCGCTGCTTTTTCACCGTCTCCCTGTCACGCTGCTTTTTCACCGTCTGTCATGCTCATCTTTCACCGTCTCTCTGTCACACTGTGTTTTCACCACCGTCTCCCTGTCACGCTGCTTATTCATCATCACCCTGTCACGCTGCTCTTTCACCATCACCCTGTCACGCTGCTTTTTCACCACCGTCTCCCTGTCACGCTGCTCTTTCACCGTCTCTCTGTCACAGTATGTTTTCACCATCGTCACCCTGTCACGCTGCTTTTTCACCATCTCTCTGTCACAGTATGTTTTCACCATCGTCTCCCTGTCACGCTGCTTTCCCACCATCTCCGTCACGCTGCTTTATCACCGTCTCTCTGTCACGCTGCTTTTTCACCGTCTCCCTGTCACGCGGCTTTTTCACCATATCACTGTCACACTTTTTCACCACCGTCTCCCTGTCACGCTGCTTTTCACCGTCTCTCTGTTACACTGCGTTTTCACCAACGTCTCCCTGTCACGCTGATTTTTCACTGTCTGTCACGCTGCTTTCACACCATCTCTGTCACGCTGTTTTTCCACCATCTTCGTCACACTGCTTATTCACCGTCTCTGTCACGCTGCTCTTTCACCGTCTCTGTCACGCTGCTCTTTCACCGTCTCCCTGTCACGCTGCTCTTTCACCGTCTCCCTGTCACGCTGCTTTTTCACCGTCTCCCTGTCACGCTGCTGTTTCACCGTCTCCGTCACACTGATTTTTCACCATCTCCCTGTCACGCTGCTTTTTCACCACCATCTCCGTCACGCTGCTTTTTCACCACCGTCTCCCTGTCACGCTGCTTTTCCACCGTCTCCCCTTCACGCTGCTTTTCCACCGTCTCTCTGTCACGCTGCGGTTTTACTGTCTCCCTGTCACGCTGCTTTTTCACCGTCTGCCTGTCACGCTGTTTTTTCAACGTCTCCCTGTCACGCTGATTTTTCACCGTCTCTGTCACTTTGATTTTTCACCGTCTCCGTCATGCTGATTTTTCACCGTCTCCCTGTCACGCTGCTCTTTCACCGTCACCCTGTCACACTGCTTTTTCACCATCTCCCTGTCACGCTGCTTTTTCACCACCATCTCCGTCACGCTGCTTTTTCACCACCGTCTCCCTGTCACGCTGCTTTTCCACCGTCTCCCCTTCACGCTGCTTTTCCACCGTCTCTCTGTCACGCTGCGGTTTTACCGTCTCCCTGTCACGCTGCTTTTTCACCGTCTCCCTGTCATGCTGTTTTTTCACCGTCTCCCTGTCACGCTGGTTTTTCACCGTCTCCCTGTCACGCTGCTTTTTCACCGTCTGTCATGCTCATCTTTCACCGTCTCTCTGTCACACTGTGTTTTCACCACCGTCTCCCTGTCACGCTGCTCATTCATCATCACCCTGTCACGCTGCTCTTTCACCATCACCCTGTCACGCTGCTTTTTCACCACCGTCTCCCTGTCACGCTGCTCTTTCACCGTCTCTCTGTCACAGTATGTTTTCACCATCGTCACCCTGTCACGCTGCTTTTTCACCGTCTCTCTGTCACAGTATGTTTTCACCATCGTCTCCCTGTCACGCTGCTTTCCCACCATCTCCGTCACGCTGCTTTATCACCGTCTCTCTGTCACGCTGAATTTTCACCGTCTCCCTGTCACGCTGATTTTCACCGTCTCCCTGTCACGCTGCTTTTTCACCGTCTCCCTGTCACGCGGCTTTTTCACCATATCACTGTCACACTTTTTCACCACCGTCTCCCTGTCACGCTGCTTTTCACCGTCTCTCTGTTACACTGCTTTTTCACCAACGTCTCCCTGTCACGCTGATTTTACACTGTCTGTCACGCTGCTTTCACACCATCTCTCTGTCACGCTGTTTTTCCACCATCTTCGTCACACTGCTTATTCACCGTCTCTGTCACGCTGCTCTTTCACCATCTCTGTCACGCTGCTCTTTCACCGTCTCCCTGTCACGCTGCTCTTTCACCGTCTCCCTGTCACGCTGCTCTTTCACCGTCTCTGTCACGCTGCTCTTTCACCGTCTCCCTGTCACGCTGCTCTTTCACCGTCTCCCTGTCACGCTGCTTTTTCACCACCGTCTCTGTCACGCTGCTTTTTCACCGTCTCCCTGTCACGCTGCTGTTTCACCGTCTCCGTCAGACTGATTTTTCACCGTCTCCCTGTCACGCTGCTTTTCCACCATCTTCGTCACACTGCTGATTCACCGTCTCTGTCACGCTGCTCTTTCACCGTCTCCCTGTCACGCTGCTTTTTCACCACCGTCTCCCTGTCACGCTGATTTTTCACCGTCTCCGTCACGCTGCTTTTCCACCGTCTCCCCTTCACGCTGCTTTTCCACCGTCTCTCTGTCACGCTGCGTTTTTACTGTCTCCCTGTCACGCTGCTTTTTCACCGTCTCCCTGTCACGCTGCTTTTTCACCGTCTCTCTGTCACGCTGTTTTTTCACCGTCTCCCTGTCACGCTGGTTTTTCACCGTCTCCCTGTCACGCTGCTTTTTCACCGTCTGTCATGCTCATCTTTCACCGTCTCTCTGTCACACTGTGTTTTCACCACCGTCTCCCTGTCACGCTGCTTATTCATCATCACCCTGTCACGCTGCTTTTTCACCACCGTCTCTCTGTCACGCTGCTTTCCCACCATCTCCCTGTCACGCTGCTTTATCACCGTCTCTCTGTCACACTGATTTTTCACCGTCTCCCTGTCACGCTGATTTTTCACCGTCTCCCTGTCACGCGGCTTTTCCACCATATCACTGTCACACTTTTTCACCACCGTCTCCCTGTCACGCTGCTTTTCACCGTCTCTCTGTTACACTGCATTTTCACCAACGTCTCCGTCACGCTGATTTTTCACTGTCTGTCACGCTGCTTTTCCACCATCTTCGTCACACTGCTCATTCACCGTCTGTCACGCTGCTCTTTCACCGTCTCTGTCACGCTGCTCTTTCACCGTCTCCCTGTCACGCTGCTCTTTCACCGTCTTCCTGTCACGCTGCTTTTTCACCACCGTCTCTGTCACGCTGCTTTTTCACCGTCTCCCTGTCACGCTGCTGTTTCACCGTCTCCCTGTCACACTGATTTTTCACCGTCTCCCTGTCACGCTGCTTTTCCACCATCTTCGTCACACTGCTGATTCACCGTCTCTGTCACGCTGCTCTTTCACCGTCTCCCTGTCACGCTGCTTTTTCACCACCGTCTCCCTGTCACGCTGATTTTTCACCGTCTCCGTCACGCTGCTTTTCCACCGTCTCCCCTTCACGCTGCTTTTCCACCGTCTCTCTGTCACACTGCGTTTTTACTGTCTCCCTGTCACGCTGCTTTTTCACCACCATCTCTCTGTCACGCTGATTTTTCACCGCCTGTCTGTCACGCTGATTTTTCACCATCTCTCTGTCACGCTGCGTTTTCACCGTCTCCCTGTTACGCTGCTTATTCACCATCTCCGTCACGCTGCTTTTTCACCACCGTCTCCCTGTCACGCAGTTTTTTCACCGTCACCCTGTCACGCTGGTTTATCACCGTCTCCCTGTCATGCTGCTTTTTCACCGTCTGTCACGCTCATCTTTCACCGTCTCCCTGTCACGCTGCTTATTCATCATCACCCTGTCACGCTGCTCTTTCACCGTCACCCTGTCACGCTGCTTTTTCACCGTCTCTCTGTCACAGTATGTTTTCACCATCGTCACCCTGTCACGCTGCTTTTTCACCGTCTTGCTGTCACGCTGCTTTTTCACCATCTTTCTGTCACACTGCTCTTTCACCGTCACCCTGTCACGCGGCTTTTTCACCATTTCCGTCACACTTTTTCACCACCGTCTCTCTGTCACGCTGATTTTTCACCGTCTTCGTAACGCTGATTTTTCACCGTCTCTCTGTCACACTGCTTTCCCACCGTCTGTCTATCACGCTGTGTTTTCACCGTCTCCCTGTCACGCTGCTTTTTCACCGTCTCCGTCACGCTGCTTTTTCACCGTCTCTCTGTCACGCTGCTTTTTCACCGTCTGCCTGTCACGCTAATTTTTCACCGTCTCTCTGTCACGCTGTTTTTTCACCGTCTCCCTGTCACACTGCGTTTTCACCACCGTCTCCATGTCACGCTGCTTTTTCACCACCGTATCCCTGTCACGCTGCTTTTTCACTGTCTGTCACGCTGCTTTTTCATTGTCTCCGTGTCACGCTGCTCTTTCACCGTCTTCCTGTCACGCTGCTTTTTCACCACCGTCTCCCTGTCACGCTGCTCTTCCACCGTCTCCCTGTCATGCTGCTCTTCCACCGTCACCCTGTCACGCTGCTCTTTCACCGTCTCCCTGTCACGCTGCTCTTTCACCGTCTCCCTGTCACGCTGCTCTTTCACCGTCTCCCTGTCACGCTGCTCTTTCAACGTCTCCCTGTCACGCTGCTCTTTTACCGTCTCCCTGTCACGCTGCTCTTTCAACATCTCGTCACGCTGCTTTTTCACCGTCTCTCTGTCACACTGATTTTTCACCACCGTCTCCCTGTCACGCTGATTTTTCACCGTCTCTCTGTCACGCTGCTTTCCCACCATCTCTCTGTCACGCTGCTTTCCCACCATCTCTCTGTCACGCTGCTTTTTCACCGTCTCCCTGTCACGCTGCTTTTCCACCGTCTCCCTGTCACGCTGCTTTTTCACTGTCTCCCTGTCACGCTGATTTTCACCGTCTCTGTCACTTTGATTTTTCACCGTCTCCGTAATGCCGATTTTTCACCGTCTCCCTGTCATGCTGCTTTTTCACCGTCTCCCTGTCAGGCTGTTTTTTCACCGTCTCCCTGTCACGCTGGTTTTTCACCGTCTCCCTGTCACGCTGCTTTTTCACCGTCTGTCATGCTCATCTTTCACCGTCTCTCTGTCACACTGTGTTTTCACCACCGTCTCCCTGTCACGCTGCTCATTCATCATCACCCTGTCACGCTGCTCTTTCACCATCACCCTGTCACGCTGCTTTTTCACCACCGTCTCCCTGTCACGCTGCTCTTTCACCGTCTCTCTGTCACAGTATGTTTTCACCATCGTCACCCTGTCACGCTGCTTTTTCACCGTCTCTCTGTCACAGTATGTTTTCACCATCGTCTCCCTGTCACGCTGCTTTCCCACCATCTCCGTCACGCTGCTTTATCACCGTCTCTCTGTCACGCTGAATTTTCACCGTCTCCCTGTCACGCTGATTTTTCACCGTCTCCCTGTCACGCTGCTTTTTCACCGTCTCCCTGTCACGCGGCTTTTTCACCATATCACTGTCACACTTTTTCACCACCGTCTCCCTGTCACGCTGCTTTTCACCGTCTCTCTGTTACACTGCTTTTTCACCAACGTCTCCCTGTCACGCTGATTTTACACTGTCTGTCACGCTGCTTTCACACCATCTCTCTGTCACGCTGTTTTTCCACCATCTTCGTCACACTGCTTATTCACCGTCTCTGTCACGCTGCTCTTTCACCATCTCTGTCACGCTGCTCTTTCACCGTCTCCCTGTCACGCTGCTCTTTCACCGTCTCCCTGTCACGCTGCTCTTTCACCGTCTCTGTCACGCTGCTCTTTCACCGTCTCCCTGTCACGCTGCTCTTTCACCGTCTCCCTGTCACGCTGTTCTTTCACCGTCTCCCTGTCACACTGCTTTTCCACTGTCTCCGTCACGTTGCTTTCCCACCGTCTCCCTGTCACGCTGATTTTACACTGTCTGTCACGCTGCTTTCACACCATCTCTCTGTCACGCTGTTTTTCCACCATCTTCGTCACACTGCTTATTCACCGTCTCTGTCACGCTGCTCTTTCACCATCTCTGTCACGCTGCTCTTTCACCGTCTCCCTGTCACGCTGCTCTTTCACCGTCTCCCTGTCACGCTGCTCTTTCACCGTCTCTGTCACGCTGCTCTTTCACCGTCTCCCTGTCACGCTGCTCTTTCACCGTCTCCCTGTCACGCTGTTCTTTCACCGTCTCCCTGTCACACTGCTTTTCCACTGTCTCCGTCACGTTGCTTTCCCACCGTCTCCCTGTCACGCTGCTCTTCCACCGTCTCCCTGCCAAGCAGCTGTTTCACTGTCTCTCTGTCATGCTGCTCTTTCACCGTCTCTCTGTCACGCTGCTTTCCCACAGTCTCCCTGTCACGCTGCTTTTTCACTGTCTCTTTGTTACGCTGCTCTTTCACCGTCTCTCTGTCACGCTGCTTTCTCACAGTCTCCCTGTCACGCTGCTATTTCACCACCGACTCCGTCACACTGATTTTTCACCACCGTCTCCCAGTCACACTGCTTTCCCACCGTCTCCCTGTCACGCTGCTTTTCCGCCGTCTCCCTGTCACGCTGCTTTTTCACCACCATCTCCCTGTCACACTGTGTTTTCACCACCGTCACCCTGTTACGCCGCTCTTTCACCGTCTCCCTGTCACGCTGCTCTTTCACCTTCTCCCTGTCACGCTGCTTTTTCACCACCATCTCCCTGTCACTCTGTGTTTTCACCACCGTCTCCCTGTCACGCGGCTTTTTCACCATCTCCGTCACACATTTTCACCACCGTCTCTCTGTCACACTGCTTTTTCACCGTCTCTCTGTCACGCTGCTTTTTCACCAGCATCTCCCTGTGACGCTGATTTATCACCGTCTCTCTGTCACGCTGCTTTTCCACCGTCTCCCTGTCACACTGCTTTTTCACCGTCTCTCTGTCACGCTGCTTTTCCACCGTCTCTCTGTCACACTGCTTTTCCGCCTTCTCCCTGTCACGCTGCTTTTTCACCAGCGTCACCTTGTCACGCTGCTTTTTCAACGTCTCCCAGTCACGCTGCTCTTTCACCACCATCTCCGTCACGCTGCTTTTCACCAGCGTCTCCGTCACGCTGATTTTTCACCGTCTGTCACGCTGCTTTTGCACCGTCTCCGTCACGCTGCTGTTTCACCGTCTCTCTGTTATGCTGCTTTCCCACGATCTCCCTGTCACGCTGCTCTTTCACCGTCTCCTGTCACGCTGTTTTATCACCGTCTCCCTGTCACGCGGCTTTTTCACCATCTCCCTGTCACGCGGCTTTTTCACTGTCTACCTGTCACGCTGCTTTTCCACCGTCGCCGTCACGATGCTGTTTCACCGTCTCCCTGTCACGCGGCTTTTTCACCGTCTCCCTGTCACGCGGCTTTTTCACCATATCACTGTCACACTTTTTCACCACCGTCTCCCTGTCACGCTGATTTTTCACCGTCTCTCTGTCGCGCTGCTTTTTCACCAGGGTCTCCCTGTCACGCTGCTTTTCACCGTCTCTCTGTTACACTGCTTTTTCACCAACGTCTCCCTGTCACGCTGATTTTTCACTGTCTGTCACGCTGCTTTCACACCATCTCTCTGTCACGCTGTTTTTCCACCATCTTCGTCACACTGCTTATTCACCGTCTCTGTCACGCTGCTCTTTCACCGTCCCTGTCACGCTGCTCTTTCACCGTCTCCCTGTCACGCTGCTCTTTCACCGTTTCCCTGTCACGCTGATTTTTCACCGTCTCTCTGTCGCGCTGCTTTTTCACCAGGGACTCCCTGTCACGCTGCTTTTTAACCGTCTCCGTCACACTACTTATTCACCGTCTCCCTGTCACGCTGCTCTTTCACCGTCTCCCTGTCACGCGGCTTTTTCACCATATCACTGTCACACTTTCTCACCACCGTCTCCCTGTCACGCTGATTTTTCACCGTCTCCCTGTCACGCTGTTTCACCGTCTCCATGTCACGCGGCTCTTTCACCGTCTCTGTCACACTGCTCTTTCACCGTCTCCCTGTCACGCTGTTCTTTCACCGTCTCCCTGTCACACTGCTTTTCCACCGTCTCCGTCACGTTGCTTTCCCACCGTCTCCCTGTCACGCTGCTCTTCCACCGTCTCCCTGCCAAGCAGCTGTTTCACTGTCTCTCTGTCATGCTGCTCTTTCACCGTCTCTCTGTCACGCTGCTTTCCCACAGTCTCCCTGTCACGCTGCTTTTTCACCACCGTCTCCCTGTCACGCTGAGTTTTCACCACCGTCTCCCTGTCACGCTGTTTTCACCACCGTCTCCCTGTCACGCTGCTTTTTCACCACCGTCTCCCTGTCACGCTGCTTTTTCACCGTCTCCCTGTCACGCTGCTTTTTCACCGTCTCCCTGTCATGCTGCTTTTTCACCGTCTCTCTGTCACGCTGCTCTTTCACCGTCTCCCTGTCACGCTGCTCTTTCACCGTCTCTGTCACGCTGCTCTTTCACCGTCTCCCTGTCACGCTGCTCTTTCACCGTCTCCCTGTCACGCTGCTTTTTCACCACCGTCTCCCTGTCACGCTGCTTTTTCACCGTCTCCCTGTCACGCTGATTTTTCACCGTCTCCGTCACGCTGCTTTTTCACCGTCTCCCTATCACGCGGCTTTTTCACCATATCACTGTCACACTTTTTCACCACCGTCTCCCTGTCACGCTGATTTTTCACCGTCTCCCTGTCACGCTGCTGTTTCACCGTCTCCATGTCACGCGGCTTTTTCTCCACCGTCTCTCTGTCACGCTGCCCTTCCACTGTCTCTCTGTCACGCTGCTTTTTCACCGTCCCCCGTCACGCTGCTTTCCCACCATCTCGCTGTCACGCTGCTTTTTCACCGTCTCCCTGTCAAGCTGATTTTTCACCGTCTCCCTGTCAAGCTGATTTTTCACCGTCTCCCTGTCACGCTGCTTTTTCACCGTCTCCCTGTCACGCGGCTTTTTCACCATATCACTGTCACACTTTTTCACCACCGTCTCCCTGTCACGCTGCTTTTTCACCGTCTCTCTGTCGCGCTGCTTTTTCACCAGGGTCTCCCTGTCACGCTGCTTTTCACCGTCTCTCTGTTACACTGCTTTTTCACCAACGTCTCCCTGTCACGCTGATTTTTCACTGTCTGTCACGCTGCTTTCACACCATCTCTCTGTCACGCTGTTTTTCCACCATCTTCGTCACACTGCTTATTCACCGTCTCTGTCACGCTGCTCTTTCACCGTCCCTGTCACGCTGCTCTTTCACCGTCTCCCTGTCACGCTGCTCTTTCACCGTTTCCCTGTCACGCTGATTTTTCACCGTCTCTCTGTCGCGCTGCTTTTTCACCAGGGACTCCCTGTCACGCTGCTTTTTAACCGTCTCCCTGTCACGCGGCTTTTTCACCATATCACTGTCACACTTTCTCACCACCGTCTCCCTGTCACGCTGCTTTTCACCGTCTCTCTGTCGCGCTGCTTTTTCACCAGGGTCTCCCTGTCACGCTGCTTTTTCAACACCGTCTCTCTGTCATGCAGCTTTTTCACCGTCTCCCTGTCACACTTTTTCACCACTGTCTCCCTGTCACGCTGATTTTTCACCGTCTCCCTGTCACGCTGCTCTTTCACCGTCTCTGTCACGCTGCTCTTTCACCGTCTCCCTGTCACGCTGTTCTTTCACCGTCTCCCTGTCACACTGCTTTTCCACCGTCTCCGTCACGTTGCTTTCCCACCGTCTCCCTGTCACGCTGCTCTTCCACCGTCTCCCTGCCAAGCAGCTGTTTCACTGTCTCTCTGTCATGCTGCTCTTTCACCGTCTCTCTGTCACGCTGCTTTCCCACAGTCTCCCTGTCACGCTGCTTTTTCACCACCGTCTCCCTGTCACGCTGAGTTTTCACCACCGTCTCCCTGTCACGCTGTTTTCACCACCGTCTCCCTGTCACGCTGCTTTTTCACCACCATCTCCCTGTCACGCTGCTTTTTCACCGTCTCCCTGTCACGCTGCTTTTTCACCGTCTCCCTGTCATGCTGCTTTTTCACCGTCTCTCTGTCACGCTGATTTTTCACCGTCTCCTTGTCACGCTGCTTTTTCACCGTCTCCCTGTCACGCGGCTTTTTCACCATCTCTCTGTCACACGGCTTTTTCACCACCGTCTCCCTGTCACGCTGATTTTTCACCGTCTCCCTGTCACGCTGCTTTTTCAACACCGTCTCTCTGTCATGCAGCTTTTTCACAATCTCCGTCACAATTTTTCACCACTGTCTCCCTGTCACGCTGCTTTCCCACCATCTCTTTCACGCTGCTTTTTCACCGTCTGCCTGTCACGCTGCTTTTTCACTGTCTCTTTGTCACGCTGCTCTTTCACCGTCTCTCTGTCACGCTGCTTTCTCACAGTCTCCCTGTCACGCTGCTATTTCACCACCGACTCCGTCACACTGATTTTTCACCACCGTCTCCCAGTCACACTGCTTTCCCACCGTCTCCCTGTCACGCTGCTTTTCCGCCGTCTCCCTGTCACGCTGCTTTTCACCACCATCTCCCTGTCACACTGTGTTTTCACCACCGTCACCCTGTTACGCCGCTCTTTCACCGTCTCCCTGTCACGCTGCTCTTTCACCTTCTCCCTGTCACGCTGCTTTTTCACCACCATCTCCCTGTCACTCTGTGTTTTCACCACCGTCTCCCTGTCACGCGGCTTTTTCACCATCTCCGTCACACATTTTCACCACCGTCTCTCTGTCACACTGCTTTTTCACCGTCTCTCTGTCACGCTGCTTTTTCACCAGCATCTCCCTGTGACGCTGATTTATCACCGTCTCTCTGTCACGCTGCTTTTCCACCGTCTCCCTGTCACACTGCTTTTTCACCGTCTCTCTGTCACGCTGCTTTTCCACCGTCTCTCTGTCACACTGCTTTTCCGCCTTCTCCCTGTCACGCTGCTTTTTCACCAGCGTCACCTTGTCACGCTGCTTTTTCACCGTCTCTCTGTCACACTGCTTTTTCACCGTCTCTCTGTCACGCTGCTTTTCCACCGTCTCTCTGTCACACTGCTTTTCTGCCTTCTCCCTGTCACGCTGCTTTTTCACCAGCGTCACCTTGTCACGCTGCTTTTTCAACGTCTCCCAGTCACGCTGCTCTTTCACCACCATCTCCGTCACGCTGCTTTTCACCAGCGTCTCCGTCACGCTGATTTTTCACCGTCTGTCACGCTGCTTTTGCACCGTCTCCGTCACGCTGCTGTTTCACCGTCTCTCTGTTATGCTGCTTTCCCACGATCTCCCTGTCACGCTGCTCTTTCACCGTCTCCCTGTCACGCTGCTTTATCACCGTCTCCCTGTCACGCGGCTTTTTCACCATCTCCCTGTCACGCGGCTTTTTCACCGTCTACCTGTCACGCTGCTTTTCCACCGTCTCCGTCACGATGCTGTTTCACCGTCTCCCTGTCACGCGGCTTTTTCACCGTCTCCCTGTCACGCGGCTTTTTCACCATATCACTGTCACACTTTTTCACCACCGTCTCCCTGTCACGCTGATTTTTCACCGTCTCTCTGTCACGCTGTTTTTTCACCGTCTCCCTGTCACACAGCGTTTTCACCACCGTCTCCATGTCACGCTGCTCTTTCACCGTCACCCTGTCACGCTGCTTTTTCACCATCTCTCTGTCACAGTATGTTTTCACCATCGTCACCCTGTCACGCTGCTTTTTCACCGTCTCCGTCACGCTGCTTTTTCACCACTGTCTCCCTGTCACGCTGCTCTTTCACCGTCTCTCTGTCACACTGCGTTTTCACCACCGTCACCCTGTCACACTGCTTTTTCACCGTCTCCCTGTCATGCTGCTTTTTCACCATCTCCGTCACACTTTTTCACCTCCGTCTCCCTGTCACGCTGCTTTTTACCACCATCTCCGTCACACTGCTTTTTCACCACCGTCTCCCTGTCACGCTGCTTTTCCACCGTCTCCCCTTCACGCTGCTTTTCCACCGTATCTCTGTCACGCTGCGTTTTTACTGTCTCCCTGTCACACTGCTTTTTCACCGTCTCCCTGTCACGCTGCTTTTTCACCGTCTCTCTGTCACGCTGTTTTTTCACCGTCTCCCTGTCACGCTGGTTTTTCACCGTCTCCCTGTCACGCTGCTTTTTCACCGTCTGTCATGCTCATCTTTCACCGTCTCTCTGTCACACTGTGTTTTCACCACCGTCTCCCTGTCACGCTGCTTATTCATCATCACCCTGTCACGCTGCTTTTTCACCGTCTCTCTGTCACGCTGCTTTTTCACCGTCTCCCTGTCACGCTGCTCTTCCACCGTCTCTCTGTCACGCTGCTTTTTCACCGTCTCCCTGTCATGCTGCTCTTCCACCGTCTCTCTGTCACACTACTTTTTCACCACCGTCTCCCTGTCACGCTGCTCTTTCAACGTCTCCCTGTCACGCTGCTCTTTCACCGTCTCCCTGTCACGCTGCTCTTTCAACGTTTCCGTCACGCTGCTTTTTCACCGTCTCTCTGTCACGCTGATTTTTCACCACCGTCTCCCTGTCACGCTGATTTTTCACTGTCTCTCTGTCACACTGTGTTTTCACCACCGTCTCCCTGTCACGCTGCTTATTCATCATCACCCTGTCACGCTGCTCTTTCACCATCACCCTGTCACGCTGCTTTTTCACCACCGTCTCCCTGTCACGCTGCTCTTTCACCGTCTCTCTGTCACAGTATGTTTTCACCATCGTCACCCTGTCACGCTGCTTTTTCACCGTCTCTCTGTCACAGTATGTTTTCACCATCGTCACCCTGTCACGCTGCTTTATCACCGTCTCTCTGTCACACTGATTTTTCACCGTCTCCCTGTCACGCTGATTTTTCACCGTCTCCCTGTCACGCTGCTTTTTCACCGTCTCCCTGTCACGCGGCTTTTCCACCATATCACTGTCACACTTTTTCACCACCGTCTCCCTGTCACGCTGATTTTTCACCGTCTCTCTGTCGCGCTGCTTTTCCACCAGGGTCTCCCTGTCACGCTGCTTTTAAACCGTCTCCGTCACACTACTTATTCACCGTCTCTCTGTCACGCTGCTCTTTCACCGTCTCCCTGTCACTAAGCTTTTTCACCGTCTCCCTGTCACACTTTTTCACCACCTTCACCCTGTCACGCTGCTTTTCACCGTCTCTCTGTTACAGTGCTTTTTCACCAACGTCTCCCTGTCACGCTGATTTTTCACTGTCTGTCACGCTGCTTTCACACCATCTCTCTGTCACGCTGCTTTTCCACCATCTTCGTCACACTGCTTATTCACCGTCTCTGTCACGCTGCTCTTTCACCGTCTCCCTGTCACTAAGCTTTTTCACCGTCTCCCTGTCACACTTTTTCACCACCTTCACCCTGTCACGCTGCTTTTCACCGTCTCTCTGTTACACTGCTTTTTCACCAACGTCTCCCTGTCACGCTGATTTTTCACTGTCTGTCACGCTGCTTTCACACCATCTCTCTGTCACGCTGCTTTTCCACCATCTTCGTCACACTGCTTATTCACCGTCTCTGTCACGCTGCTCTTTCACCGTCTCTGTCACGCTGCTCTTTCACCGTCTCCCTGTCACGCTGCTGTTTCACCGTCTCCTTGTCACACTGATTTTTCACCGTCTCCCTGTCACGCTGCTTTTCCACCATCTTCGTCACACTGCTGATTCACCGTCTCTGTCACGCTGCTCTTTCACCGTCTCCCTGTCACGCTGCTTTTTCACCACCGTCTCCCTGTCACGCTGATTTTTCACCGTCTCCGTCACACTGCTTTTCCACCGTCTCCCCTTTACGCTGCTTTTCCACCGTCTCTCTGTCACGCTGCGTTTTTACTGTCTCCCTGTCACGCTGCTTTTTCACCACCATCTCTCTGTCACGCTGATTTTTCACCGTCTGTCTGTCACGCTGATTTTTCACCATCTCTCTGTCACGCTGCGTTTTCACCGTCTCCCTGTTACGCTGCTTATTCACCATCTCCGTCACGCTGCTTTTTCACCACCGTCTCCCTGTCACGCAGTTTTTTCACCGTCTCCCTGTCACGCTAGTTTTTCACTGTCACCCTGTCACGCTGGTTTTTCACCATCTCCCTGTCACGCTGCTTTTTCACCGTCTGTCACGCTCATCTTTCACCGTCTCTCTGTCACAGTGTTTTCACCACCGTCTCCCTGTCACGCTGCTTATTCATCATCACCCTGTCACGCTGCTCTTTCACCGTCACCCTGTCACGCTGCTTTTTCACCGTCTCTCTGTCACAGTATGTTTTCACCATCGTCACCCTGTCACGCTGCTTTTTCACCGTCTCTCTGTCACAGTATGTTTTCATCATCGTCACCCTGTCACGCTGCTTTTTCACCGTCTTGCTGTCACGCTGCTTTTTCACCGTCTTTCTGTCACACTGCTCTTTCACCGTCTCCCTGTCACGCGGCTTTTTCACCATTTCCGTCACACTTTTTCACCACCGTCACCCTGTCACGCTGCTTTTTCACTGCCTGTCACGCTGATTTTTCATTGTCTCCCTGTCACGCTGCTTTTCCATTGTCTCCGTGTCACGCTGCTCTTTCACCGTCTTCCTGTCATGCTGCTTTTTCACCACCGTGACCATGTCACACTGCTTTTTCACCGTCTCCCTGTCACGCTAAGTTTTCACCTTCTCTCTGTCACGCTGTTTTTTCACCGTCTCCCTGTCACACTGCGTTTTCACCACCGTCTCCATGTCACGCTGCTTTTTCACCACCGTATCCCTGTCACGCTGCTTTTTCACCGTCTGTCACGCTGCTTTTTCACCACCGTCACCCTGTCACGCTGCTTTTTCACTGTCTGTCACGCTGCTTTTTCATTGTCTCCCTGTCACGCTGCTTTTTCATTGTCTCCGTGTCACGCTGCTCTTTCACCGTCTTCCTGTCATGCTGCTTTTTCACCACCGTGACCATGTCACACTGCTTTTTCACCGTCTCCCTGTCACGCTGCTCTTCCACCGTCTCTCTGTCACGCTGCTTTTTCACCGTCTCCCTGTCATGCTGCTCTTCCACCGTCTCTCTGTCACGCTGCTTTTTCACCGTCTCCCTGTCATGCTGCTCTTCCACCGTCTCTCTGTCACGCTGCTCTTACACCGTCTCTCTGTCACGCTGCTTTTTCACCGTCTCCCTGTCATGCTGCTCTTCCACCGTCTCTCTGTCACACTACTTTTTCACCACCGTCTCCCTGTCACGCTGCTCTTTCACCGTCTCCCTGTCACGCTGCTCTTTCAACGTCTCCCTGTCACGCTGCTCTTTCACCGTCTCCCTGTCACGCTGCTCTTTCAACGTTTCCGTCACACTGCTTTTTCACCGTCTCTCTGTCACGCTGATTTTTCACCACCGTCTCCCTGTCACGCTGATTTTTCACTGTCTCTCTGTCACGCTGCTTTCCCACCATCTCTCTGTCACGCTGCTTTCCCACCATCTCTCTGTCACGCTGCTTTTTCACCGTCTCCCTGTCACGCTAATTTTTCACCGTCTCTCTGTCACGCTAATTTTTCACCGTCTCTCTGTCACGCTGTTTTTTCACCGTCTCCCTGTCACGCTGCTTTTTCACCGTCTGTCATGCTCATCTTTCACCGTCTCTCTGTCACACTGTGTTTTCACCACCGTCTCCCTGTCACGCTGCTTATTCATCATCACCCTGTCACGCTGCTCTTTCACCATCACCCTGTCACGCTGCTTTTTCACCACCGTCTCCCTGTCACGCTGCTCTTTCACCGTCTCTCTGTCACAGTATGTTTTCACCATCGTCACCCTGTCACGCTGCTTTTTCACCGTCTCTCTGTCACAGTATGTTTTCACCATCGTCTCCCTGTCACGCTGCTTTCCCACCATCTCCCTGTCACGCTGCTTTATCACCGTCTCTCTGTCACACTGATTTTTCACCGTCTCCCTGTCACGCTGATTTTTCACCGTCTCCCTGTCACGCTGCTTTTTCACCGTCTCCCTGTCACGCGGCTTTTCCACCATATCACTGTCACACTTTTTCACCACCATCTCCCTGTCACGCTGATTTTTCACCGTCTCTCTGTCGCGCTGCTTTTCCACCAGGGTCTCCCTGTCACGCTGCTTTTTAACCGTCTCCGTCACACTACTTATTCACCGTCTCTCTGTCACGCTGCTCTTTCACCGTCTCCCTGTCACGAAGCTTTTTCACCGTCTCCCTGTCACACTTTTTCACCACCTTCACCCTGTCACGCTGCTTTTCACCGTCTCTCTGTGACACTGCTTTTTCACCAATGTCTCCCTGTCACGCTGATTTTTCACTGTCTGTCACGCTACTTTCACACCATCTCTCTGTCACGCTGCTTTTCCACCATCTTCGTCACACTGCTTATTCACCGTCTCTGTCACGCTGCTCTTTCACCGTCTCTGTCACGCTGCTCTTTCACCGTCTCCCTGTCACGCTGCTCTTTCACCGTCTCCCTGTCACGCTGCTTTTTCACCACCGTCTCCCTGTCACGCTGATTTTTCACCGTCTCCGTCACGCTGCTTTTCCACCGTCTCCCCTTCACGCTGCTTTTCCACCGTCTCTCTGTCACGCTGCGTTTTTACTGTCTCCCTGTCACGCTGCTTTTTCACCACCGTCTCCCTGTCACGCGGCTTTTTCACCGTCTCTCTGTCACACTGCGTTTTTACTGTCTCCCTGTCACGCTGCTTTTTCACCGCCATCTCTCTGTCACGCTGATTTTTCACCGTCTGTCTGTCACGCTGATTTTTCACCATCTCTCTGTCACGCTGCGTTTTCACCGTCTCCCTGTTACGCTGCTTATTCACCATCTCCGTCACGCTGCTTTTTCACCACCGTCTCCCTGCCACGCAGTTTTTTCACCGTCTCCCTGTCACGCTAGTTTTTCACTGTCACCCTGTCACGCTGGTTTTTCACCATCTCCCTGTCACGCTGCTTTTTCACCGTCTGTCACGCTCATCTTTCACCGTCTCTCTGTCACAGTGTTTTCACCACCGTCTCCCTGTCACGCTGCTTATTCATCATCACCCTGTCACGCTGCTCTTTCACCGTCACCCTGTCACGCTGCTTTTTCACCGTCTCTCTGTCACAGTATGTTTTCACCATCGTCACCCTGTCACGCTGCTTTTTCACCGTCTCTCTGTCACAGTATGTTTTCATCATCGTCACCCTGTCACGCTGCTTTTTCACCGTCTTGCTGTCACGCTGCTTTTTCACCGTCTTTCTGTCACACTGCTCTTTCACCGTCACCCTGTCACGCTGCTTTTTCACCACCGTCACCCTGTCACGCTGCTTTTTCACTGTCTGTCACGCTGCTTTTTCATTGTCTCCGTGTCACGCTGCTCTTTCACCGTCTTCCTGTCACGCTGCTCTTTCACCACCGTGACCATGTCACGCTGCTTTTTCACCGTCTCCCTGTCACGCTGCTCTTCCACCGTCTGTCTGTCACGCTGCTTTTTCACCGTCTCCCTGTCATGCTGCTCTTCCACTGTCTCTCTGTCACACTACTTTTTCACCACCGTCTCCCTGTCACGCTGCTCTTTCACCGTCTCCCTGTCACGCTGCTCTTTCAACGTCTCCCTGTCACGCTGCTTTTTCAACGTCTCCCTGTCACGCTGGTTTTTCACCGTCTCTCTGTCACGCTGCTTTCCCACCGTCTCTCTGTCACGCTGCTTTCCCACAGTCTCCCTGTCACGCTGCTTTTTCATTGTCTCCGTGTCACGCTGCTCTTTCACCGTCTTCCTGTCACGCTGCTCTTTCACCACCGTGACCATGTCACGCTGCTTTTTCACCGTCTCCCTGTCACGCTGCTCTTCCACCGTCTCTCTGTCACGCTGCTTTTTCACCGTCTCCCTGGCATGCTGCTCTTCCACTGTCTCTCTGTCACACTACTTTTTCACCACCGTCTCCCTGTCACGCTGCTCTTTCACCGTCTCCCTGTCACGCTGCTCTTTCACCGTCTCCCTGTCACGCTGCTCTTTCAACGTCTCCCTGTCACGCTGCTTTTTCAACGTCTCCCTGTCACGCTGGTTTTTCACCGTCTCTCTGTCACGCTGCTTTCCCACCGTCTCTCTGTCACACTGCTTTCCCACAGTCTCCCTGTCACGCTGCTTTTTCACTGTCTCCCTGTCACGCTGCTCTTTCACCGTCTCTCTGTCACAGTATGTTTTCACCATCGTCACCCTGTCACGCTGCTTTTTCACCGTCTCTCTGTCACAGTATGTTTTCACCATCGTCACCCTGTCACGCTGCTTTATCACCGTCTCTCTGTCACACTGATTTTTCACCGTCTCCCTGTCACGCTGATTTTTCACCGTCTCCCTGTCACGCTGCTTTTTCACCGTCTCCCTGTCACGCGGCTTTTCCACCATATCACTGTCACACTTTTTCACCACCGTCTCCCTGTCACGCTGATTTTTCACCGTCTCTCTGTCGCGCTGCTTTTCCACCAGGGTCTCCCTGTCACGCTGCTTTTAAACCGTCTCCGTCACACTACTTATTCACCGTCTCTCTGTCACGCTGCTCTTTCACCGTCTCCCTGTCACTAAGCTTTTTCACCGTCTCCCTGTCACACTTTTTCACCACCTTCACCCTGTCACGCTGCTTTTCACCGTCTCTCTGTTACACTGCTTTTTCACCAACGTCTCCCTGTCACGCTGATTTTTCACTGTCTGTCACGCTGCTTTCACACCATCTCTCTGTCACGCTGCTTTTCCACCATCTTCGTCACACTGCTTATTCACCGTCTCTGTCACGCTGCTCTTTCACCGTCTCTGTCACGCTGCTCTTTCACCGTCTCCCTGTCACGCTGCTGTTTCACCGTCTCCTTGTCACACTGATTTTTCACCGTCTCCCTGTCACGCTGCTTTTCCACCATCTTCGTCACACTGCTGATTCACCGTCTCTGTCACGCTGCTCTTTCACCGTCTCCCTGTCACGCTGCTTTTTCACCACCGTCACCCTGTCACGCTGGTTTTTCACCATCTCCCTGTCACGCTGCTTTTTCACCGTCTGTCACGCTCATCTTTCACCGTCTCTCTGTCACAGTGTTTTCACCACCGTCTCCCTGTCACGCTGCTTATTCATCATCACCCTGTCATGCTGCTCTTTCACCGTCACCCTGTCACGCTGCTTTTTCACCGTCTCTCTGTCACAGTATGTTTTCACCATCGTCACCCTGTCACGCTGCTTTTTCACCGTCTCTCTGTCACAGTATGTTTTCATCATCGTCACCCTGTCACGCTGCTTTTTCACCGTCTTGCTGTCACGCTGCTTTTTCACCGTCTTTCTGTCACACTGCTCTTTCACCGTCTCCCTGTCACGCGGCTTTTTCACCATTTCCGTCACACTTTTTCACCACCGTCACCCTGTCACGCTGCTTTTTCACTGCCTGTCACGCTGATTTTTCATTGTCTCCCTGTCACGCTGCTTTTCCATTGTCTCCGTGTCACGCTGCTCTTTCACCGTCTTCCTGTCATGCTGCTTTTTCACCACCGTGACCATGTCACACTGCTTTTTCACCGTCTCCCTGTCACGCTAAGTTTTCACCTTCTCTCTGTCACGCTGTTTTTTCACCGTCTCCCTGTCACACTGCGTTTTCACCACCGTCTCCATGTCACGCTGCTTTTTCACCACCGTATCCCTGTCACGCTGCTTTTTCACCGTCTGTCACGCTGCTTTTTCACCACCGTCACCCTGTCACGCTGCTTTTTCACTGTCTGTCACGCTGCTTTTTCATTGTCTCCCTGTCACGCTGCTTTTTCATTGTCTCCGTGTCACGCTGCTCTTTCACCGTCTTCCTGTCATGCTGCTTTTTCACCACCGTGACCATGTCACACTGCTTTTTCACCGTCTCCCTGTCACGCTGCTCTTCCACCGTCTCTCTGTCACGCTGCTTTTTCACCGTCTCCCTGTCATGCTGCTCTTCCACCGTCTCTCTGTCACGCTGCTTTTTCACCGTCTCCCTGTCATGCTGCTCTTCCACCGTCTCTCTGTCACGCTGCTCTTACACCGTCTCTCTGTCACGCTGCTTTTTCACCGTCTCCCTGTCATGCTGCTCTTCCACCGTCTCTCTGTCACACTACTTTTTCACCACCGTCTCCCTGTCACGCTGCTCTTTCACCGTCTCCCTGTCATGCTGCTCTTTCAACGTCTCCCTGTCACGCTGCTCTTTCACCGTCTCCCTGTCACGCTGCTCTTTCAACGTTTCCGTCACGCTGTCTCTCTGTCACGCTGATTTTTCACCACCGTCTCCCTGTCACGCTGATTTTTCACTGTCGGTCTCTCTGTCACGCTGCTTTCCCACCATCTCTCTGTCACGCTGCTTTCCCACCATCTCTCTGTCACGCTGCTTTCCCACCATCTCTCTGTCACGCTGCTTTTTCACCGTCTCCCTGTCACGCTAATTTTTCACCGTCTCTCTGTCACGCTAATTTTTCACCGTCTCTCTGTCACGCTGTTTTTCACCGTCTCCCTGTCACGCTGCTTTTTCACCGTCTGTCATGCTCATCTTTCACCGTCTCTCTGTCACACTGTGTTTTCACCACCGTCTCCCTGTCACGCTGCTTATTCATCATCACCCTGTCACGCTGCTCTTTCACCATCACCCTGTCACGCTGCTTTTTCTCACCACCGTCTCCCTGTCACGCTGCTCTTTCACCGTCTCTCTGTCACAGTATGTTTTCACCATCGTCACCCTGTCACGCTGCTTTTTCACCGTCTCTCTGTCACAGTATGTTTTCACCATCGTCTCCCTGTCACGCTGCTTTCCCACCATCTCCCTGTCACGCTGCTTTATCACCGTCTCTCTGTCACACTGATTTTTCACCGTCCTCCCTGTCACGCTGCTTTTTCACCGTCTCCCTGTCACGCGGCTTTTCCACCATATCACTGTCACACTTTTTCACCACCATCTCCCTGTCACGCTGATTTTTCACCCTCTCTCTGTCGCGCTGCTTTTCCACCAGGGTCTCCCTGTCACACTGCTTTTTAACCGTCTCCGTCACACTACTTATTCACCGTCTCTCTGTCACGCTGCTCTTTCACCGTCTCCCTGTCACGAAGCTTTTTCACACCGTCTCCCTGTCACACTTTTTCACCACCTTCACCCTGTCACGCTGCTTTTCACCGTCTCTCTGTGACACTGCTTTTTCACCAATGTCTCCCTGTCACGCTGATTTTTCACTGTCTGTCACGCTGCTTTCACACCATCTCTCTGTCACGCTGCTTTTCCACCATCTTCGTCACACTGCTTATTCACCGTCTCTGTCACGCTGCTCTTTCACCGTCTCTGTCACGCTGCTCTTTCACCGTCTCTGTCACGCTGCTCTTTCACCGTCTCCCTGTCACGCTGCTCTTTCACCGTCTCCCTGTCACGCTGCTTTTTTCACCACCGTCTCCCTGTCACGCTGATTTTTCACCGTCTCCGTCACGCTGCTTTTCCACCGTCTCCCCTTCACGCTGCTTTTCCACCGTCTCTCTGTCACGCTGCGTTTTTACTGTCTCCCTGTCACGCTGCTTTTTCACCACCGTCTCCCCTTCACGCTGCTTTTCCACCGTCTCCTCTGTCACGCTGCGTTTTTACTGTCTCCCTGTCACGCTGCTTTTTCACCACCGTCTCCCTGTCACGCGGCTTTTTCACCGTCTCTCTGTCACACTGCGTTTTTACTGTCTCCCTGTCACGCTGCTTTTTCACCACCATCTCTCTGTCACGCTGATTTTTCACCGTCTGTCTGTCACGCTGATTTTTCACCATCTCTCTGTCACGCTGCGTTTTCACCGTCTCCCTGTTACGCTGCTTATTCACCATCTCCGTCACGCTGCTTTTTCACCACCGTCTCCCTGTCACGCAGTTTTTTCACCGTCTCCCTGTCACGCTAGTTTTTTCACTGTCACCCTGTCACGCTGGTTTTTCACCATCTCCCTGTCACGCTGCTTTTTCACCGTCTGTCACGCTCATCTTTCACCGTCTCTCTGTCACAGTGTTTTCACCACCGTCTCCCTGTCACGCTGCTTATTCATCATCACCCTGTCACGCTGCTCTTTCACCGTCACCCTGTCACGCTGCTTTTTCACCGTCTCTCTGTCACAGTATGTTTTCACCATCGTCACCCTGTCACGCTGCTTTTTCACCGTCTCTCTGTCACAGTATGTTTTCATCATCGTCACCCTGTCACGCTGCTTTTTCACCGTCTTGCTGTCACGCTGCTTTTTCACCGTCTTTCTGTCACACTGCTCTTTCACCGTCACCCTGTCACGCTGCTTTTTCACCACCGTCACCCTGTCACGCTGCTTTTTCACTGTCTGTCACGCTGCTTTTTCATTGTCTCCGTGTCACGCTGCTCTTTCACCGTCTTCCTGTCACGCTGCTCTTTCACCACCGTGACCATGTCACGCTGCTTTTTCACCGTCTCCCTGTCACGCTGCTCTTCCACCGTCTGTCTGTCACGCTGCTTTTTCACCGTCTCCCTGTCATGCTGCTCTTCCACTGTCTCTCTGTCACACTACTTTTTCACCACCGTCTCCCTGTCACGCTGCTCTTTCACCGTCTCCCTGTCACGCTGCTCTTTCACCGTCTCCCTGTCACGCTGCTCTTTCAACGTCTCCCTGTCACGCTGGTTTTTCACCGTCTCTCTGTCACGCTGCTTTCCCACCGTCTCTCTGTCACGCTGCTTTCCCACAGTCTCCCTGTCACGCTGCTTTTTCATTGTCTCCGTGTCACGCTGCTCTTTCACCGTCTTCCTGTCACGCTGCTCTTTCACCACCGTGACCATGTCACGCTGCTTTTTCACCGTCTCCCTGTCACGCTGCTCTTCCACCGTCTCTCTGTCACGCTGCTTTTTCACCGTCTCCCTGTCATGCTGCTCTTCCACTGTCTCTCTGTCACACTACTTTTTCACCACCGTCTCCCTGTCACGCTGCTCTTTCACCGTCTCCCTGTCACGCTGCTCTTTCACCGTCTCCCTGTCACGCTGCTCTTTCAACGTCTCCCTGTCACGCTGCTTTTTCAACGTCTCCCTGTCACGCTGGTTTTTCACCGTCTCTCTGTCACGCTGCTTTCCCACCGTCTCTCTGTCACACTGCTTTCCCACAGTCTCCCTGTCACGCTGCTTTTTCACTGTCTCCCTGTCACGCTGATTTTTCACCGTCTCTGTCACTTTGATTTTTCACCGTCTCCGTCATGCTGATTTTTCACCGTCACCCTGTCACGCTGCTTTTTCAGCGTCTCCGTCACACTTTTTCACCTCCGTCTCCCTGTCACGCTGCTTTTTCACCGTCACCCTGTCACGCTGCTTTTTCACCGTCTCCCTGTCACGCTGCTTTTTCACCGTCTCTCTGTCACACTTTTTCACCACCGTCTCCCTGTCACGCTGCTCTTTCACCGTCACCCTGTCACGCTGCTCTTTCACCGTCACCCTGTCACACTGCTTTTTCACCGTGTCCCTGTCATGCTGCTTTTTCACCGTCTCCATGTCACGCTGCTCTTTCACCGTCTCTCTGTCACACTGCGTTTTCACCATCGTCTCCCTGTCACGCTGCTCTTTCTACCGTCTCTCTGTCACGCTGCGTTTTCACCATCGTCTACGTCACGCTGATTTTTCACCACAGTCACCCTGTCATGCTGCTTTTTCACTGTCTCCCTGTCACGCTGTTCTTTTCACCGTCTCCGTTACGCTGCTTTTCCACCGTCTCTCTGTTACGCTGCTTTTCACCGTCTCGCTGTCACGCTGCTTTTTCACCCGTCACCCTGTCACGTTGCTCTTTCACCGTCTCCCTGTCACGCTGCGTTTTCACCTTCTCTCTGTCACGCCTTTTTTTCACCATCACCCTGTCACGCTGCTCTTTCACCGTCTCCCTGTCACGCTGCTTTTTCACCCGTCTCTCTGTCACAGTATGTTTTCACCATCGTCACCCTGTCACGCTGCTTTTTCACCGTCTCTCTGTCACAGTATGTTTTCATCATCGTCACCCTGTCACGCTGCTTTTTCACCGTCTTGCTGTCACGCTGCTTTTTCACCGTCTCCGTCACGCTGCTTTTCCACCGTCTCCCTGTCAACGCTGATTTTTCACCGTCTCTGTCACTTTGATTTTTC
The DNA here is from genome assembly GCF_030028105.1 of Mobula birostris. Classification (NCBI taxonomy): domain Eukaryota; kingdom Metazoa; phylum Chordata; class Chondrichthyes; order Myliobatiformes; family Myliobatidae; genus Mobula; species Mobula birostris. The sequence goes on from NC_092384.1 coordinate 84,221,976, forward strand.
ACCGTCTCCGTAATGCTGATTTTTCACCGTCTCCCTGTCACGCTGCTTTTTCACCGTCTCCCTGTCACGCAGCTTTTTCACCACCGTCTCCCTGTCACGCTGCTTTTTCACCGTCTCCCCTGTCACGCTGCTTTTTCACCATCTCCCCTGTCACGCAGCTTTTTCACCACCGTCTCCCTGTCACGCTGCTTTTTCACCGTCTCCCTGTCACGCTGCTTCTTCACCACCGTCTCCCTGTCACGCTGCTCTTTCACCGTCACCCTGTCACACTGCTTTTTCCACCGTCTCCCTGTCACGCTGCTTTTTCACCGTCTCCCTGTCACGCTGCTTTTTCACCACCATCTCCGTCACGCTGCTTTTTCACCACCGTCTCCCTGTCACGCTGCTTTTCCACCGTCCTCCCCCTTCACGCTGCTTTTCCACCGTCTCTCTGTCACGCTGCGTTTTTACTGTCTCCCTGTCACGCTGCTTTTTCACCGTCTCCCTGTCACGCTGCTTTTTCACCGTCTCTCTGTCACGCTGGTTTTTCACCGTCTCCCTGTCACGCTGCTTTTTCACCGTCTGTCATGCTCATCTTTCACCGTCTCTCTGTCACACTGTGTTTTCACCACCGTCTCCCTGTCACGCTGCTTATTCATCATCACCCTGTCACGCTGCTCTTTCACCATCACCCTGTCACGCTGCTTTTTCACCACCGTCTCCCTGTCACGCTGCTCTTTCACCGTCTCTCTGTCACAGTATGTTTTCACCGTCACCCTGTCACGCTGCTTTTTCACCGTCTCTCTGTCACAGTATGTTTTCACCATCGTCTCCCTGTCACGCTGCTTTCCCCACCATCTCCCTGTCACGCTGCTTTATCACCGTCTCTCTGTCACACTGATTTTTCACCGTCTCCCTGTCACGCTGATTTTTCACCGTCTCCCTGTCACGCTGCTTTTTCACCGTCTCCCTGTCACGCGGCTTTTCCACCATATCACTGTCACACTTTTTCACCACCATCTCCCTGTCACGCTGATTTTTCACCGTCTCTCTGTCGCGCTGCTTTTCCACCAGGGTCTCCCTGTCACACTGCTTTTTAACCGTCTCCGTCACACTACTTATTCACCGTCTCTCTGTCACGCTGCTCTTTCACCGTCTCCCCTGTCACGAAGCTTTCTTCACCGTCTCCCCTGTCACACTTTTTCACCAATGTCTCCCTGTCACGCTGATTTTTCACTGTCTGTCACGCTGCTTTCACACCATCTCTCTGTCACGCTGCTTTTCCCACCATCTTCGTCACACCTGCTTATTCACCGTCTCTGTCCACGCTGCTCTTTCACCGTCTCTGTCAACGCTGCTCTTTCACCGTCTCCCTGTCACGCTGCTTTTTCACCACCGTGACCATGTCACACCTGCTTTTTCACCGTCTCCCTGTCATGCTGCTCTTCCACTGTCTCTCTGTCACACTACTTTTTCACCACCGTCTCCCTGTCACGCTGCTCTTTCACCGTCTCCCTGTCACGCTGCTCTTTCACCGTCTCCCTGTCACGCTGCTCTTTCCACGTCTCCCTGTCACGCTGCTTTTTCAACGTCTCCCTGTCACGCTGGGTTTTCACCGTCTCTCTGTCACGCTGCTTTCCCACCGTCTCTCTGTCACACTGCTTTCCCACAGTCTCCCTGTCACGCTGCTTTCTTCACCCGTCTCCCTGTCACGCTGATTTTTCACCGTCTCTGTCACTTTGATTTTTCACCGTCTCCGTCATGCTGATTTTTCACCGTCTCCCTGTCACGCTGCTTTTTCAGCGTCTCCGTCACACTTTTTCACCTCCGTCTCCCTGTCACGCTGCTTTTTCACCGTCACCCTGTCACGCTGCTTTTTCACCGTCTCCTGTCACGCTGCTTTTTCCACCGTCTCTCTGTCACACTTTTTCACCCACCGTCTCCCTGTCACGCTGCTCTTTCACCGTCACCCTGTCACTGCTGCTTCTTCACCGTCACCCTGTCACACTGCTTTTTCCACCGTGTCCCTGTCATGCTGCTTTTTCACCGTCTCCATGTCACGCTGCTCTTTCACCGTCTCTCTGTCACACTGCGTTTTCACCATCGTCTCCCTGTCACGCTGTTCTTTCACCGTCTCTCTGTCACGCTGCGTTTTCACCATCGTCTACGTCACGCTGATTTTTCACCACAGTCACCCTGTCACGCTGCTTTTTTCACTGTCTCCCTGTCACGCTGTTCTTTCACCGTCTCCGTTACGCTGCTTTTCCCACCGTCTCCCTGTCACGCTGCTTTTTCACCGTCTCCGTCACACTTTTTCACCTCCGTCTCCCTGTCACGCTGCTTTTTCACCGTCTCCCTGCCACGCTGCTTTTTCACCGTCTCTCTGTCACACTTTTTCACCACCGTCTCCCTGTCACGCTGCTCTTTCACCGTCACCCTGTCCACGCTGCTCTTTCACCGTCACCCTGTCACACTGCTTTTTTCACCGTGTCCCTGTCATGCTGCTTTTCACCGTCTCCATGTCACGCTGCTCTTTCACCGTCTCTCTGTCACACTGCGTTTTCACCATCGTCTCCCTGTCACGCTGCTCTTTCACCGTCTCTCTGTCACGCTGCGTTTTCACCATCGTCTACGTCACGCTGATTTTTCACCACAGTCACCCTGTCACGCTGCTTTTTCACTGTCTCCCTGTCACGCTGTTCTTTCACCGTCTCCGTTACGCTGCTTTTCCACCGTCTCTCTGTTACGCTGCTTTTCCACCGTCTCGCTGTCACGCTGCTTTTTCACCGTCACCCTGTCACGTTGCTCTTTCACCGTCTCCCCTGTCACGCTGCGTTTTCACCTTCTCTCTGTCACGCCTTTTTCTTCACCATCACCCTGTCACGCTGCTCTTTCACCGTCTCCCTGTCACGCTGCTTTTTCACCGTCTCTCTGTCACAGTATGTTTTCACCATCGTCACCCTGTCACGCTGCTTTTTCACCGTCTCTCTGTCACAGTATGTTTTCATCATCGTCACCCTGTCACGCTGCTTTTTCACCGTCTTGCTGTCACGCTGCTTTTTCACCGTCTTTCTGTCACACTGCTCTTTCACCGTCACCCTGTCACGCGGCTTTTTCACCATTTCCGTCACACTTTTTCACCACCGTCTCTCTGTCACGCTGATTTTTCACCGTCTTCGTTACGCTGATTTTTCACCGTCTCTCTGTCACACTGCTTTTCCCACCGTCTGTTTATCACGCTGTGTTTTCACCGTCTCCCTGTCACGCTGCTTTTTCACCGTCTCCCTGTCACGCTGCTTTTTCACCGTCTCCCTGTCACGCTGCTTTTTCACCGTCTCTCTGTCACGCTGCTTTTTCACCGTCTGCCTGTCACGCTAATTTTTCACCGTCTCTCTGTCACGCTGTTTTTTCACCGTCTCCCTGTCACACTGTGTTTTCACCACCGTCTCCATGTCACGCTGCTTTTTCACCACCGTATCCCTGTCACGCTGCTTTTTCACCTTCTCTCTGTCACGCCTTTTTTTCACCATCACCCTGTCACGCTGCTCTTTCACCGTCTCCCTGTCACGCTGCTTTTTCACCGTCTCTCTGTCACAGTATGTTTTCACCATCGTCACCCTGTCACGCTGCTTTTTCACCGTCTCTCTGTCACAGTATGTTTTCATCATCGTCACCCTGTCACGCTGCTTTTTCACCGTCTTGCTGTCACGCTGCTTTTTCACCGTCTCCGTCACGCTGCTTTTCCACCGTCTCCCTGTCACGCTGATTTTTCACCGTCTCTGTCACTTTGATTTTTCACCGTCTCCGTAATGCTGATTTTTCACCGTCTCCCTGTCACGCTGCTTTTTCACCGTCTCCCTGTCACGCAGCTTTTTCACCACCGTCTCCCTGTCACGCTGCTTTTTCACCGTCTCCCTGTCACGCTGCTTTTTCACCATCTCCCTGTCACGCAGCTTTTTCACCACCGTCTCCCTGTCACGCTGCTTTTTCACCGTCTCCCTGTCACGCTGCTTCTTCACCACCGTCTCCCTGTCACGCTGCTCTTTCACCGTCACCCTGTCACACTGCTTTTTCACCGTCTCCCTGTCACGCTGCTTTTTCACCGTCTCCCTGTCACGCTGCTTTTTCACCACCATCTCCGTCACGCTGCTTTTTCACCACCGTCTCCCTGTCACGCTGCTTTTCCACCGTCTCCCCTTCACGCTGCTTTTCCACCGTCTCTCTGTCACGCTGCGTTTTTACTGTCTCCCTGTCACGCTGCTTTTTCACCGTCTCCCTGTCACGCTGCTTTTTCACCGTCTCTCTGTCACGCTGGTTTTTCACCGTCTCCCTGTCACGCTGCTTTTTCACCGTCTGTCATGCTCATCTTTCACCGTCTCTCTGTCACACTGTGTTTTCACCACCGTCTCCCTGTCACGCTGCTTATTCATCATCACCCTGTCACGCTGCTCTTTCACCATCACCCTGTCACGCTGCTTTTTCACCACCGTCTCCCTGTCACGCTGCTCTTTCACCGTCTCTCTGTCACAGTATGTTTTCACCGTCACCCTGTCACGCTGCTTTTTCACCGTCTCTCTGTCACAGTATGTTTTCACCATCGTCTCCCTGTCACGCTGCTTTCCCACCATCTCCCTGTCACGCTGCTTTATCACCGTCTCTCTGTCACACTGATTTTTCACCGTCTCCCTGTCACGCTGATTTTTCACCGTCTCCCTGTCACGCTGCTTTTTCACCGTCTCCCTGTCACGCGGCTTTTCCACCATATCACTGTCACACTTTTTCACCACCATCTCCCTGTCACGCTGATTTTTCACCGTCTCTCTGTCGCGCTGCTTTTCCACCAGGGTCTCCCTGTCACACTGCTTTTTAACCGTCTCCGTCACACTACTTATTCACCGTCTCTCTGTCACGCTGCTCTTTCACCGTCTCCCTGTCACGAAGCTTTTTCACCGTCTCCCTGTCACACTTTTTCACCAATGTCTCCCTGTCACGCTGATTTTTCACTGTCTGTCACGCTGCTTTCACACCATCTCTCTGTCACGCTGCTTTTCCACCATCTTCGTCACACTGCTTATTCACCGTCTCTGTCACGCTGCTCTTTCACCGTCTCTGTCACGCTGCTCTTTCACCGTCTCCCTGTCACGCTGCTTTTTCACCACCGTGACCATGTCACACTGCTTTTTCACCGTCTCCCTGTCATGCTGCTCTTCCACTGTCTCTCTGTCACACTACTTTTTCACCACCGTCTCCCTGTCACGCTGCTCTTTCACCGTCTCCCTGTCACGCTGCTCTTTCACCGTCTCCCTGTCACGCTGCTCTTTCCACGTCTCCCTGTCACGCTGCTTTTTCAACGTCTCCCTGTCACGCTGGGTTTTCACCGTCTCTCTGTCACGCTGCTTTCCCACCGTCTCTCTGTCACACTGCTTTCCCACAGTCTCCCTGTCACGCTGCTTTTTCACCGTCTCCCTGTCACGCTGATTTTTCACCGTCTCTGTCACTTTGATTTTTCACCGTCTCCGTCATGCTGATTTTTCACCGTCTCCCTGTCACGCTGCTTTTTCAGCGTCTCCGTCACACTTTTTCACCTCCGTCTCCCTGTCACGCTGCTTTTTCACCGTCACCCTGTCACGCTGCTTTTTCACCGTCTCCCTGTCACGCTGCTTTTTCACCGTCTCTCTGTCACACTTTTTCACCACCGTCTCCCTGTCACGCTGCTCTTTCACCGTCACCCTGTCACGCTGCTCTTTCACCGTCACCCTGTCACACTGCTTTTTCACCGTGTCCCTGTCATGCTGCTTTTTCACCGTCTCCATGTCACGCTGCTCTTTCACCGTCTCTCTGTCACACTGCGTTTTCACCATCGTCTCCCTGTCACGCTGTTCTTTCACCGTCTCTCTGTCACGCTGCGTTTTCACCATCGTCTACGTCACGCTGATTTTTCACCACAGTCACCCTGTCACGCTGCTTTTTCACTGTCTCCCTGTCACGCTGTTCTTTCACCGTCTCCGTTACGCTGCTTTTCCACCGTCTCCCTGTCACGCTGCTTTTTCACCGTCTCCGTCACACTTTTTCACCTCCGTCTCCCTGTCACGCTGCTTTTTCACCGTCTCCCTGCCACGCTGCTTTTTCACCGTCTCTCTGTCACACTTTTTCACCACCGTCTCCCTGTCACGCTGCTCTTTCACCGTCACCCTGTCACGCTGCTCTTTCACCGTCACCCTGTCACACTGCTTTTTCACCGTGTCCCTGTCATGCTGCTTTTTCACCGTCTCCATGTCACGCTGCTCTTTCACCGTCTCTCTGTCACACTGCGTTTTCACCATCGTCTCCCTGTCACGCTGCTCTTTCACCGTCTCTCTGTCACGCTGCGTTTTCACCATCGTCTACGTCACGCTGATTTTTCACCACAGTCACCCTGTCACGCTGCTTTTTCACTGTCTCCCTGTCACGCTGTTCTTTCACCGTCTCCGTTACGCTGCTTTTCCACCGTCTCTCTGTTACGCTGCTTTTCCACCGTCTCGCTGTCACGCTGCTTTTTCACCGTCACCCTGTCACGTTGCTCTTTCACCGTCTCCCTGTCACGCTGCGTTTTCACCTTCTCTCTGTCACGCCTTTTTTTCACCATCACCCTGTCACGCTGCTCTTTCACCGTCTCCCTGTCACGCTGCTTTTTCACCGTCTCTCTGTCACAGTATGTTTTCACCATCGTCACCCTGTCACGCTGCTTTTTCACCGTCTCTCTGTCACAGTATGTTTTCATCATCGTCACCCTGTCACGCTGCTTTTTCACCGTCTTGCTGTCACGCTGCTTTTTCACCGTCTTTCTGTCACACTGCTCTTTCACCGTCACCCTGTCACGCGGCTTTTTCACCATTTCCGTCACACTTTTTCACCACCGTCTCTCTGTCACGCTGATTTTTCACCGTCTTCGTTACGCTGATTTTTCACCGTCTCTCTGTCACACTGCTTTCCCACCGTCTGTTTATCACGCTGTGTTTTCACCGTCTCCCTGTCACGCTGCTTTTTCACCGTCTCCCTGTCACGCTGCTTTTTCACCGTCTCCCTGTCACGCTGCTTTTTCACCGTCTCTCTGTCACGCTGCTTTTTCACCGTCTGCCTGTCACGCTAATTTTTCACCGTCTCTCTGTCACGCTGTTTTTTCACCGTCTCCCTGTCACACTGTGTTTTCACCACCGTCTCCATGTCACGCTGCTTTTTCACCACCGTATCCCTGTCACGCTGCTTTTTCACCATCTCTCTGTCACGCTGCTTTTTCACCACCGTCACCCTGTCACGCTGCTTTTTCATTGTCTCCCTGTCACGCTGCTCTTTCACCGTCTCCCTGTCACGCTGCTTTTTCACCGTCTCCCTGTCACGCTGCTCTTCCACCGTCTCTCTGTTACGCTGCTTTTTCACCGTCTCCCTGTCACGCTGCTCTTTCAACGTCTCCCTGTCACGCTGCTCTTTCACCGTCTCCCTGTCACGCTGCTCTTTCAACGTCTCCGTCACGCTGCTTTTTCACCGTCTCCCTGTCACGCTGATTTTTCACCGTCTCTCTGTCACGCTGCTTTCCCACCATCTCTCTGTCACGCTGCTTTCCCACCATCTCTCTGTCACGCTGCTTTTTCACCGTCTCCGTCACGCTGCTTTTCCACCGTCTCCCTGTCACGCTGATTTTTCACCGTCTCTGTCACTTTGATTTTTCACCGTCTCCGTAATGCTGATTTTTCACCGTCTCCCTGTCACGCTGCTTTTTCACCGTCTCCCTGTCACGCAGCTTTTTCACCACCGTCTCCCTGTCACGCTGCTTTTTCACCGTCTCCCTGTCACGCTGCTTTTTCACCATCTCCCTGTCACGCAGCTTTTTCACCACCGTCTCCCTGTCACGCTGCTTTTTCACCGTCTCCCTGTCACGCTGCTTCTTCACCACCGTCTCCCTGTCACGCTGCTCTTTCACCGTCACCCTGTCACACTGCTTTTTCACCGTCTCCCTGTCACGCTGCTTTTTCACCACCATCTCCGTCACGCTGCTTTTTCACCACCGTCTCCGTCACGCTGCTTTTCCACCGTCTCCCCTTCACGCTGCTTTTCCACCGTCTCTCTGTCACGCTGCGTTTTTACTGTCTCCCTGTCACGCTGCTTTTTCACCGTCTCTCTGTCACGCTGGTTTTTCACCGTCTCCCTGTCACGCTGCTTTTTCACCGTCTGTCATGCTCATCTTTCACCGTCTCTCTGTCACACTGTGTTTTCACCACCGTCTCCCTGTCACGCTGCTTATTCATCATCACCCTGTCACGCTGCTCTTTCACCATCACCCTGTCACGCTGCTTTTTCACCACCGTCTCCCTGTCACGCTGCTCTTTCACCGTCTCTCTGTCACAGTATGTTTTCACCATCGTCACCCTGTCACGCTGCTTTTTCACCGTCTCTCTGTCACAGTATGTTTTCACCATCGTCTCCCTGTCACGCTGCTTTCCCACCATCTCCCTGTCACGCTGCTTTATCACCGTCTCTCTGTCACACTGATTTTTCACCGTCTCCCTGTCACGCTGATTTTTCACCGTCTCCCTGTCACGCTGCTTTTTCACCGTCTCCCTGTCACGCGGCTTTTCCACCATATCACTGTCACACTTTTTCACCACCATCTCCCTGTCACGCTGATTTTTCACCGTCTCTCTGTCGCGCTGCTTTTCCACCAGGGTCTCCCTGTCACACTGCTTTTTAACCGTCTCCGTCACACTACTTATTCACCGTCTCTCTGTCACGCTGCTCTTTCACCGTCTCCCTGTCACGAAGCTTTTTCACCGTCTCCCTGTCACACTTTTTCACCAATGTCTCCCTGTCACGCTGATTTTTCACTGTCTGTCACGCTGCTTTCACACCATCTCTCTGTCACGCTGCTTTTCCACCATCTTCGTCACACTGCTTATTCACCGTCTCTGTCATGCTGCTCTTTCACCGTCTCTGTCACGCTGCTCTTTCACCGTCTCCCTGTCACGCTGCTTTTTCACCACCGTGACCATGTCACACTGCTTTTTCACCGTCTCCCTGTCACACTGTGTTTTCACCACCGTCTCCATGTCACGCTGCTTTTTCACCACCGTATCCCTGTCACGCTGCTTTTTCACCATCTCTCTGTCACGCTGCTTTTTCACCACCGTCACCCTGTCACGCTGCTTTTTCATTGTCTCCCTGTCACGCTGCTCTTTCACCGTCTCCCTGTCACGCTGCTTTTTCACCGTCTCCCTGTCACGCTGCTCTTCCACCGTCTCTCTGTTACGCTGCTTTTTCACCGTCTCCCTGTCACGCTGCTCTTTCAACGTCTCCCTGTCACGCTGCTCTTTCACCGTCTCCCTGTCACGCTGCTCTTTCAACGTCTCCGTCACGCTGCTTTTTCACCGTCTCCCTGTCACGCTGATTTTTCACCGTCTCTCTGTCACGCTGCTTTCCCACCATCTCTCTGTCACGCTGCTTTCCCACCATCTCTCTGTCACGCTGCTTTTTCACCGTCTCCGTCACGCTGCTTTTCCACCGTCTCCCTGTCACGCTGATTTTTCACCGTCTCTGTCACTTTGATTTTTCACCGTCTCCGTAATGCTGATTTTTCACCGTCTCCCTGTCACGCTGCTTTTTCACCGTCTCCCTGTCACGCAGCTTTTTCACCACCGTCTCCCTGTCACGCTGCTTTTTCACCGTCTCCCTGTCACGCTGCTTTTTCACCATCTCCCTGTCACGCAGCTTTTTCACCACCGTCTCCCTGTCACGCTGCTTTTTCACCGTCTCCCTGTCACGCTGCTTCTTCACCACCGTCTCCCTGTCACGCTGCTCTTTCACCGTCACCCTGTCACACTGCTTTTTCACCGTCTCCCTGTCACGCTGCTTTTTCACCACCATCTCCGTCACGCTGCTTTTTCACCACCGTCTCCGTCACGCTGCTTTTCCACCGTCTCCCCTTCACGCTGCTTTTCCACCGTCTCTCTGTCACGCTGCGTTTTTACTGTCTCCCTGTCACGCTGCTTTTTCACCGTCTCCCTGTCACGCTGCTTTTTCACCGTCTCTCTGTCACGCTGGTTTTTCACCGTCTCCCTGTCACGCTGCTTTTTCACCGTCTGTCATGCTCATCTTTCACCGTCTCTCTGTCACACTGTGTTTTCACCACCGTCTCCCTGTCACGCTGCTTATTCATCATCACCCTGTCACGCTGCTCTTTCACCATCACCCTGTCACGCTGCTTTTTCACCACCGTCTCCCTGTCACGCTGCTCTTTCACCGTCTCTCTGTCACAGTATGTTTTCACCATCGTCACCCTGTCACGCTGCTTTTTCACCGTCTCTCTGTCACAGTATGTTTTCACCATCGTCTCCCTGTCACGCTGCTTTCCCACCATCTCCCTGTCACGCTGCTTTATCACCGTCTCTCTGTCACACTGATTTTTCACCGTCTCCCTGTCACGCTGATTTTTCACCGTCTCCCTGTCACGCTGCTTTTTCACCGTCTCCCTGTCACGCGGCTTTTCCACCATATCACTGTCACACTTTTTCACCACCATCTCCCTGTCACGCTGATTTTTCACCGTCTCTCTGTCGCGCTGCTTTTCCACCAGGGTCTCCCTGTCACACTGCTTTTTAACCGTCTCCGTCACACTACTTATTCACCGTCTCTCTGTCACGCTGCTCTTTCACCGTCTCCCTGTCACGAAGCTTTTTCACCGTCTCCCTGTCACACTTTTTCACCAATGTCTCCCTGTCACGCTGATTTTTCACTGTCTGTCACGCTGCTTTCACACCATCTCTCTGTCACGCTGCTTTTCCACCATCTTCGTCACACTGCTTATTCACCGTCTCTGTCATGCTGCTCTTTCACCGTCTCTGTCACGCTGCTCTTTCACCGTCTCCCTGTCACGCTGCTTTTTCACCACCGTGACCATGTCACACTGCTTTTTCACCGTCTCCCTGTCACGCTGCTCTTCCACCGTCTCTCTGTCACGCTGCTTTTTCACCGTCTCCCTGTCATGCTGCTCTTCCACTGTCTCTCTGTCACACTACTTTTTCACCACCGTCTCCCTGTCACGCTGCTCTTTCACCGTCTCCCTGTCACGCTGCTCTTTCACCGTCTCCCTGTCACGCTGCTCTTTCAACGTCTCCCTGTCACGCTGCTTTTTCAACGTCTCCCTGTCACGCTGGGTTTTCACCGTCTCTCTGTCACGCTGCTTTCCCACCGTCTCTCTGTCACACTGCTTTCCCACAGTCTCCCTGTCACGCTGCTTTTTCACTGTCTCCCTGTCACGCTGATTTTTCACCGTCTCTGTCACTTTGATTTTTCACCGTCTCCGTCATGCTGATTTTTCACCGTCTCCCTGTCACGCTGCTTTTTAAGCGTCTCCGTCACACTTTTTCACCTCCGTCTCCCTGTCACGCTGCTTTTTCACCGTCACCCTGTCACGCTGCTTTTTCACCGTCTCCCTGTCACGCTGCTTTTTCACCGTCTCTCTGTCACACTTTTTCACCACCGTCTCCCTGTCACGCTGCTCTTTCACCGTCACCCTGTCACGCTGCTCTTTCACCGTCACCCTGTCACACTGCTTTTTCACCGTGTGCCTGTCATGCTGCTTTTTCACCGTCTCCATGTCACGCTGCTCTTTCACCGTCTCTCTGTCACACTGCGTTTTCACCATCGTCTCCCTGTCACGCTGCTCTTTCACCGTCTCTCTGTCACGCTGCGTTTTCACCATCGTCTACGTCACGCTGATTTTTCACCACAGTCACCCTGTCACGCTGCTTTTTCACTGTCTCCCTGTCACGCTGTTCTTTCACCGTCTCCGTTACGCTGCTTTTCCACCGTCTCCCTGTCACGCTGCTTTTTCACCGTCTCCGTCACACTTTTTCACCTCCGTCTCCCTGTCACGCTGCTTTTTCACCGTCTCCCTGCCACGCTGCTTTTTCACCGTCTCTCTGTCACACTTTTTCACCACCGTCTTCCTGTCACGCTGCTCTTTCACCGTCACCCTGTCACGCTGCTCTTTCACCGTCACCCTGTCACACTGCTTTTTCACCGTGTCCCTGTCATGCTGCTTTTTCACCGTCTCCATGTCACGCTGCTCTTTCACCGTCTCTCTGTCACACTGCGTTTTCACCATCGTCTCCCTGTCACGCTGCTCTTTCACCGTCTCTCTGTCACGCTGCGTTTTCACCATCGTCTACGTCACGCTGATTTTTCACCACAGTCACCCTGTCACGCTGCTTTTTCACTGTCTCCCTGTCACGCTGTTCTTTCACCGTCTCCGTTACGCTGCTTTTCCACCGTCTCTCTGTTACGCTGCTTTTCCACCGTCTCGCTGTCACGCTGCTTTTTCACCGTCACCCTGTCACGTTGCTCTTTCACCGTCTCCCTGTCACGCTGCGTTTTCACCTTCTCTCTGTCACGCCTTTTTTTCACCATCACCCTGTCACGCTGCTCTTTCACCGTCTCCCTGTCACGCTGCTTTTTCACCGTCTCTCTGTCACAGTATGTTTTCACCATCGTCACCCTGTCACGCTGCTTTTTCACCGTCTCTCTGTCACAGTATGTTTTCATCATCGTCACCCTGTCACGCTGCTTTTTCACCGTCTTGCTGTCACGCTGCTTTTTCACCGTCTTTCTGTCACACTGCTCTTTCACCGTCACCCTGTCACGCGGCTTTTTCACCATTTCCGTCACACTTTTTCACCACCGTCTCTCTGTCACGCTGATTTTTCACCGTCTTCGTTACGCTGATTTTTCACCGTCTCTCTGTCACACTGCTTTCCCACCGTCTGTCTATCACGCTGTGTTTTCACCGTCTCCCTGTCACGCTGCTTTTTCACCGTCTCCCTGTCACGCTGCTTTTTCACCGTCTCCCTGTCACGCTGCTCTTTCACCGTCTCCCTGTCACGCTGCTCTTTCACCGTCTCCCTGTCACGCTGCTTTTTCACCACCGTCTCCCTGTCACGCTGATTTTTCACCGTCTCCGTCACGCTGCTTTTCCACCGTCTCCCCTTCACGCTGCTTTTCCACCGTCTCTCTGTCACGCTGCATTTTTACTGTCTCCCTGTCACGCTGCTTTTTCACCACCATCTCTCTGTCACGCTGATTTTTCACCGTCTGTCTGTCACGCTGATTTTTCACCATCTCTCTGTCACGCTGCGTTTTCACCGTCTCCCTGTTACGCTGCTTATTCACCATCTCCGTCACGCTGCTTTTTCACCACCGTCTCCCTGTCACGCAGTTTTTTCACCGTCTCCCTGTCACGCTAGTTTTTCACTGTCACCCTGTCACGCTGGTTTTTCACCATCTCCCTGTCACGCTGCTTTTTCACCGTCTGTCACGCTCATCTTTCACCGTCTCTCTGTCACAGTGTTTTCACCACCGTCTCCCTGTCACGCTGCTTATTCATCATCACCCTGTCACGCTGCTCTTTCACCGTCACCCTGTCACGCTGCTTTTTCACCGTCTCTCTGTCACAGTATGTTTTCACCATCGTCACCCTGTCACGCTGCTTTTTCACCGTCTCTCTGTCACAGTATGTTTTCATCATCGTCACCCTGTCACGCTGCTTTTTCACCGTCTCTCTGTCACAGTATGTTTTCATCATCGTCACCCTGTCACGCTGCTTTTTCACCGTCTTGCTGTCACGCTGCTTTTTCACCGTCTTTCTGTCACACTGCTCTTTCACCGTCACCCTGTCACGCTGCTTTTTCACCACCGTCACCCTGTCACGCTGCTTTTTCACTGTCTGTCACGCTGCTTTTTCATTGTCTCCGTGTCACGCTGCTCTTTCACCGTCTTCCTGTCACGCTGCTCTTTCACCACCGTGACCATGTCACGCTGCTTTTTCACCGTCTCCCTGTCACGCTGCTCTTCCACCGTCTCTCTGTCACGCTGCTTTTTCACCGTCTCCCTGTCATGCTGCTCTTCCACTGTCTCTCTGTCACACTACTTTTTCACCACCGTCTCCCTGTCACGCTGCTCTTTCACCGTCTCCCTGTCACGCTGCTCTTTCACCGTCTCCCTGTCACGCTGCTCTTTCAACGTCTCCCTGTCACGCTGCTTTTTCAACGTCTCCCTGTCACGCTGGTTTTTCACCGTCTCTCTGTCACGCTGCTTTCCCACCGTCTCTCTGTCACACTGCTTTCCCACAGTCTCCCTGTCACGCTGCTTTTTCACTGTCTCCCTGTCACGCTGATTTTTCACCGTCTCTGTCACTTTGATTTTTCACCGTCTCCGTCATGCTGATTTTTCACCGTCTCCCTGTCACGCTGCTTTTTCAGCGTCTCCGTCACACTTTTTCACCTCCGTCTCCCTGTCACGCTGCTTTTTCACCGTCACCCTGTCACGCTGCTTTTTCACCGTCTCCCTGTCACGCTGCTTTTTCACCGTCTCTCTGTCACACTTTTTCACCACCGTCTCCCTGTCACGCTGCTCTTTCACCGTCACCCTGTCACGCTGCTCTTTCACCGTCACCCTGTCACACTGCTTTTTCACCGTGTCCCTGTCATGCTGCTTTTTCACCGTCTCCATGTCACGCTGCTCTTTCACCGTCTCTCTGTCACACTGCGTTTTCACCATCGTCTCCCTGTCACGCTGCTCTTTCACCGTCTCTCTGTCACGCTGCGTTTTCACCATCGTCTACGTCACGCTGATTTTTCACCACAGTCACCCTGTCACGCTGCTTTTTCACTGTCTCCCTGTCACGCTGTTCTTTCACCGTCTCCGTTACGCTGCTTTTCCACCGTCTCTCTGTTACGCTGCTTTTCCACCGTCTCGCTGTCACGCTGCTTTTTCACCGTCACCCTGTCACGTTGCTCTTTCACCGTCTCCCTGTCACGCTGCGTTTTCACCTTCTCTCTGTCACGCCTTTTTTTCACCATCACCCTGTCACGCTGCTCTTTCACCGTCTCCCTGTCACGCTGCTTTTTCACCGTCTCTCTGTCACAGTATGTTTGCACCATCGTCACCGTCACGCTGCTTTTTCACCGTCTCTCTGTCACAGTATGTTTTCATCATCGTCACCCTGTCACGCTGCTTTTTCACCGTCTTGCTGTCACGCTGCTTTTTCACCGTCTTTCTGTCACACTGCTCTTTCACCGTCACCCTGTCACGCTGATTTTTCACCATTTCCATCACACTTTTTCACCACCGTCTCTCTGTCACGCTGATTTTTCACCGTCTTCGTTACGCTGATTTTTCACCGTCTCTCTGTCACACTGCTTTCCCACCGTCTGTCTATCACGCTGTGTTTTCACCGTCTCCCTGTCACGCTGCTTTTTCACCGTCTCCCTGTCACGCTGCTTTTTCACCGTCTCTCTGTCACGCTGCTTTTTCACCGTCTCCATGTCACGCTAATTTTTCACCGTCTCTCTGTCACGCTGTTTTTTCACCGTCTCCGTCACACTGCGTTTTCACCACCGTCTCCATGTCACGCTGCTTTTTCACCACCGTATCCCTGTCATGCTGCTTTTTCACCGTCTCTCTGTCACGCTGCTTTTTCACCACCGTCACCCTGTCACGCTGCTTTTTCACTGTCTGTCACGCTGCTTTTTCATTGTCTCCCTGTCACGCTGCTTTTTCATTGTCTCCGTGTCACGCTGCTCTTTCACCGTCTTCCTGTCATGCTGCTTTTTCACCACCGTGACCATGTCACACTGCTTTTTCACCGTCTCCCTGTCACGCTAAGTTTTCACCTTCTCTCTGTCACGCTGTTTTTTCACCGTCTCCCTGTCACACTGCGTTTTCACCACCGTATCCATGTCACGCTGCTTTTTCACCACCGTATCCCTGTCACGCTGCTTTTTCACCGTCTGTCACGCTGCTTTTTCACCACCGTCACCCTGTCACGCTGCTTTTTCACTGTCTGTCACGCTGCTTTTTCATTGTCTCCCTGTCACGCTGCTTTTTCATTGTCTCCGTGTCACGCTGCTCTTTCACCGTCTTCCTGTCATGCTGCTTTTTCACCACCGTGACCATGTCACACTGCTTTTTCACCGTCTCCCTGTCACGCTGCTCTTCCACCGTCTCTCTGTCACGCTGCTTTTTCACCGTCTCCCTGTCATGCTGCTCTTCCACTGTCTCTCTGTCACACTACTTTTTCACCACCGTCTCCCTGTCACGCTGCTCTTTCACCGTCTCCCTGTCACGCTGCTCTTTCACCGTCTCCCTGTCACGCTGCTCTTTCAACGTCTCCCTGTCACGCTGCTTTTTCAACGTCTCCCTGTCACGCTGGTTTTTCACCGTCTCTCTGTCACGCTGCTTTCCCACCGTCTCTCTGTCACACTGCTTTCCCACAGTCTCCCTGTCACGCTGCTTTTTCACTGTCTCCCTGTCATGCTGATTTTTCACCGTCTCTGTCACTTTGATTTTTCACCGTCTCCGTCATGCTGATTTTTCACTGTCTCCCTGTCACGCTGCTTTTTCACCGTCTCCGTCACACTTTTTCACCTCCGTCTCCCTGTCACGCTGCTCTTTCACCGTCACCCTGTCACGCTGCTCTTTCACCGTCACCCTGTCACACTGCTTTTTCACCGTGTCCCTGTCATGCTGCTTTTTCACCGTCTCCATGTCACGCTGCTCTTTCACCGTCTCTCTGTCACACTGCGTTTTCACCATCGTCTCCCTGTCACGCTGCTCTTTCACCGTCTCTCTGTCACGCTGCGTTTTCACCATCGTCTACGTCACGCTGATTTTTCACCACAGTCACCCTGTCACGCTGCTTTTTCACTGTCTCCCTGTCACGCTGTTCTTTCACCGTCTCCGTTACGCTGCTTTTCCACCGTCTCTCTGTTACGCTGCTTTTCCACCGTCTCGCTGTCACGCTGCTTTTTCACCGTCACCCTGTCACGTTGCTCTTTCACCGTCTCCCTGTCACGCTGCGTTTTCACCGTCTCTCTGTCACGCCTTTTTTTCACCATCACCCTGTCACGCTGCTCTTTCACCGTCTCCCTGTCACGCTGCTTTTTCACCGTCTCCCTGTCATGCTGCTCTTCCACCGTCTCTCTGTCACGCTGCTTTTTCACCGTCTCTCTGTCACACTGCTTTTTCACCGTCTCCCTGTCACGCTAAGTTTTCACCACCTCTCTGTCACGCTGTTTTTTCACCGTCTCTCTGTCACACTGCTTTTTCACCGTCTCCCTGTCACGCTAAGTTTTCACCTTCTCTCTGTCACGCTGTTTTTTCACCGTCTCCCTGTCACACTGCGTTTTCACCACCGTCTCCATGTCACGCTGCTTTTTCACCACCGTATCCCTGTCACGCTGCTTTTTCACCGTCTGTCACGCTGCTTTTTCACCACCGTCACCCTGTCACGCTGCTTTTTCACTGTCTGTCACGCTGCTTTTTCATTGTCTCCCTGTCACGCTGCTTTTTCATTGCCTCCGTGTCACGCTGCTCTTTCACCGTCTTCCTGTCATGCTGCTTTTTCACCACCGTGACCATGTCACACTGCCTTTTCACCGTCTCCCTGTCACGCTGCTCTTCCACCGTCTCTCTGTCACGCTGCTTTTTCACCGTCTCCCTGTCATGCTGCTCTTCCACTGTCTCTCTGTCACACTACTTTTTCACCACCGTCTCCCTGTCACGCTGCTCTTTCACCGTCTCCCTGTCACGCTGCTCTTTCACCGTCTCCCTGTCACGCTGCTCTTTCAACGTCTCCCTGTCACGCTGCTTTTTCAACGTCTCCCTGTCACGCTGGTTTTTCACCGTCTCTCTGTCACGCTGCTTTCCCACAGTCTCCCTGTCACGCTGCTTTTTCACTGTCTCCCTGTCACGCTGATTTTTCACCGTCTCTGTCACTTTGATTTTTCACCGTCTCCGTCATGCTGATTTTTCACTGTCTCCCTGTCACGCTGCTTTTTCACCGTCTCCGTCACACTTTTTCACCTCCGTCTCCCTGTCACGCTGCTTTTTCACCGTCTCCCTGTCACGCTGCTTTTTCACCGTCTCTCTGTCACACTTTTTCACCACCGTCTCCCTGTCACGCTGCTCTTTCACCGTCACCCTGTCACGCTGCTCTTTCACCGTCACCCTGTCACACTGCTTTTTCACCGTGTCCCTGTCATGCTGCTTTTTCACCGTCTCCATGTCACGCTGCTCTTTCACCGTCTCTCTGTCACACTGCGTTTTCACCATCGTCTCCCTGTCACGCTGCTCTTTCACCGTCTCTCTGTCACGCTGCGTTTTCACCATCGTCTACGTCACGCTGATTTTTCACCACAGTCACCCTGTCACGCTGCTTTTTCACTGTCTCCCTGTCACACTGTTCTTTCACCGTCTCCGTTACGCTGCTTTTCCACCGTCTCTCTGTTACGCTGCTTTTCCACCATCTCGCTGTCACGCTGCTTTTTCACCATCACCCTGTCACGTTGCTCTTTCACCGTCTCCCTGTCACGCTGCGTTTTCACCGTCTCTCTGTCACGCCTTTTTTTCACCATCACCCTGTCACGCTGCTCTTTCACCGTCTCCTTGTCATGCTGCTTTTTCACCACTGTCTCCCAGTCACGCGGCTTTTTCACCATCTCCCTGTCACACTTTTTCACCACCGTCACCCTGTCACGCTGCTTTTACACCACCGTCACCCTGTCACGCTGCGTTTTCACCGTCTCCCTGTCACGCTGCGTTTTCACCACCGTCTCCCTGTCACGCTGCGTTTTCACCGTCTCCCTGTCACGCTGCTTTTTCACCGTCTCTCTGTCACAGTATGTTTTCACCATCGTCACCCTGTCACGCTGCTTTTTCACCGTCTCTCTGTCACAGTATGTTTTCATCATCGTCACCCTGTGACGCTGCTTTTTCACCGTCTTGCTGTCACGCTGCTTTTTCACCGTCTTTCTGTCACACTGCTCTTTCACCGTCACCCTGTCACGCGGCTTTTTCACCATTTCCGTCACACTTTTTCACCACCGTCTCTCTGTCACGCTGATTTTTCACCGTCTTCGTTACGCTGATTTTTCACCGTCTCTCTGTCACACTGCTTTCCCACCGTCTGTCTATCACGCTGTGTTTTCACCGTCTCCCTGTCACGCTGCTTTTTCACCGTCTCCCTGTCACGCTGCTTTTTCACCGTCTCCCTGTCACGCTGCTTTTTCACCGTCTCTCTGTCACGCTGCTTTTTCACCGTCTGCCTGTCACGCTAATTTTTCACCGTCTCTCTGTCACGCTGTTTTTTCACCGTCTCCCTGTCACACTGTGTTTTCACCACCGTCTCCATGTCACGCTGCTTTTTCACCACCGTATCCCTGTCACGCTGCTTTTTCACCATCTCTCTGTCACGCTGCTTTTTCACCACCGTCACCCTGTCACGCTGCTTTTTCATTGTCTCCCTGTCACGCTGCTCTTTCACCGTCTCCCTGTCACGCTGCTTTTTCACCGTCTCCCTGTCACGCTGCTCTTCCACCGTCTCTCTGTTACGCTGCTTTTTCACCGTCTCCCTGTCACGCTGCTCTTTCAACGTCTCCCTGTCACGCTGCTCTTTCACCGTCTCCCTGTCACGCTGCTCTTTCAACGTCTCCGTCACGCTGCTTTTTCACCGTCTCCCTGTCACGCTGATTTTTCACCGTCTCTCTGTCACGCTGCTTTCCCACCATCTCTCTGTCACGCTGCTTTCCCACCATCTCTCTGTCACGCTGCTTTTTCACCGTCTCCGTCACGCTGCTTTTCCACCGTCTCCCTGTCACGCTGATTTTTCACCGTCTCTGTCACTTTGATTTTTCACCGTCTCCGTAATGCTGATTTTTCACCGTCTCCCTGTCACGCTGCTTTTTCACCGTCTCCCTGTCACGCAGCTTTTTCACCACCGTCTCCCTGTCACGCTGCTTTTTCACCGTCTCCCTGTCACGCTGCTTTTTCACCATCTCCCTGTCACGCAGCTTTTTCACCACCGTCTCCCTGTCACGCTGCTTTTTCACCGTCTCCCTGTCACGCTGCTTCTTCACCACCGTCTCCCTGTCACGCTGCTCTTTCACCGTCACCCTGTCACACTGCTTTTTCACCGTCTCCCTGTCACGCTGCTTTTTCACCACCATCTCCGTCACGCTGCTTTTTCACCACCGTCTCCCTGTCACGCTGCTTTTCCACCGTCTCCCCTTCACGCTGCTTTTCCACCGTCTCTCTGTCACGCTGCGTTTTTACTGTCTCCCTGTCACGCTGCTTTTTCACCGTCTCCCTGTCACGCTGCTTTTCACCGTCTCTCTGTCACGCTGGTTTTTCACCGTCTCCCTGTCACGCTGCTTTTTCACCGTCTGTCATGCTCATCTTTCACCGTCTCTCTGTCACACTGTGTTTTCACCACCGTCTCCCTGTCACGCTGCTTATTCATCATCACCCTGTCACGCTGCTCTTTCACCATCACCCTGTCACGCTGCTTTTTCACCACCGTCTCCCTGTCACGCTGCTCTTTCACCGTCTCTCTGTCACAGTATGTTTTCACCATCGTCACCCTGTCACGCTGCTTTTTCACCGTCTCTCTGTCACAGTATGTTTTCACCATCGTCTCCCTGTCACGCTGCTTTCCCACCATCTCCCTGTCACGCTGCTTTATCACCGTCTCTCTGTCACACTGATTTTTCACCGTCTCCCTGTCACGCTGATTTTTCACCGTCTCCCTGTCACGCTGCTTTTTCACCGTCTCCCTGTCACGCGGCTTTTCCACCATATCACTGTCACACTTTTTCACCACCATCTCCCTGTCACGCTGATTTTTCACCGTCTCTCTGTCGCGCTGCTTTTCCACCAGGGTCTCCCTGTCACACTGCTTTTTAACCGTCTCCGTCACACTACTTATTCACCGTCTCTCTGTCACGCTGCTCTTTCACCGTCTCCCTGTCACGAAGCTTTTTCACCGTCTCCCTGTCACACTTTTTCACCAATGTCTCCCTGTCACGCTGATTTTTCACTGTCTGTCACGCTGCTTTCACACCATCTCTCTGTCACGCTGCTTTTCCACCATCTTCGTCACACTGCTTATTCACCGTCTCTGTCACGCTGCTCTTTCACCGTCTCTGTCACGCTGCTCTTTCACCGTCTCCCTGTCACGCTGCTTTTTCACCACCGTGACCATGTCACACTGCTTTTTCACCGTCTCCCTGTCACGCTGCTCTTCCACCGTCTCTCTGTCACGCTGCTTTTTCACCGTCTCCCTGTCATGCTGCTCTTCCACTGTCTCTCTGTCACACTACTTTTTCACCACCGTCTCCCTGTCACGCTGCTCTTTCACCGTCTCCCTGTCACGCTGCTCTTTCACCGTCTCCCTGTCACGCTGCTCTTTCAACGTCTCCCTGTCACGCTGCTTTTTCAACGTCTCCCTGTCACGCTGGGTTTTCACCGTCTCTCTGTCACGCTGCTTTCCCACCGTCTCTCTGTCACACTGCTTTCCCACAGTCTCCCTGTCACGCTGCTTTTTCACTGTCTCCCTGTCACGCTGATTTTTCACCGTCTCTGTCACTTTGATTTTTCACCGTCTCCGTCATGCTGATTTTTCACCGTCTCCCTGTCACGCTGCTTTTCAGCGTCTCCGTCACACTTTTTCACCTCCGTCTCCCTGTCACGCTGCTTTTTCACCGTCACCCTGTCACGCTGCTTTTCACCGTCTCCCTGTCACGCTGCTTTTTCACCGTCTCTCTGTCACACTTTTTCACCACCGTCTCCCTGTCACGCTGCTCTTTCACCGTCACCCTGTCACGCTGCTCTTTCACCGTCACCCTGTCACACTGCTTTTTCACCGTGTCCCTGTCATGCTGCTTTTTCACCGTCTCCATGTCACGCTGCTCTTTCACCGTCTCTCTGTCACACTGCGTTTTCACCATCGTCTCCCTGTCACGCTGCTCTTTCACCGTCTCTCTGTCACGCTGCGTTTTCACCATCGTCTACGTCACGCTGATTTTTCACCACAGTCACCCTGTCACGCTGCTTTTTCACTGTCTCCCTGTCACGCTGTTCTTTCACCGTCTCCGTCACGCTGCTTTTCCACCGTCTCCCTGTCACGCTGCTTTTTCACCGTCTCCGTCACACTTTTTCACCTCCGTCTCCCCTGTCACGCTGCTTTTTCACCGTCTCCCTGCCACGCTGCTTTTTCACCGTCTCTCTGTCACACTTTTTCACCACCGTCTCCCTGTCACGCTGCTCTTTCACCGTCACCCTGTCACGCTGCTCTTTCACCGTCACCCTGTCACACTGCTTTTTCACCGTGTCCCTGTCATGCTGCTTTTTCACCGTCTCCATGTCACGCTGCTCTTTCACCGTCTCTCTGTCACACTGCGTTTTCACCATCGTCTCCCTGTCACGCTGCTCTTTCACCGTCTCTCTGTCACGCTGCGTTTTCACCATCGTCTACGTCACGCTGATTTTTCACCACAGTCACCCTGTCACGCTGCTTTTTCACTGTCTCCCTGTCACGCTGTTCTTTCACCGTCTCCGTTACGCTGCTTTTCCACCGTCTCTCTGTTACGCTGCTTTTCCACCGTCTCGCTGTCACGCTGCTTTTTCACCGTCACCCTGTCACGTTGCTCTTTCACCGTCTCCCTGTCACGCTGCGTTTTCACCTTCTCTCTGTCACGCCTTTTTTTCACCATCACCCTGTCACGCTGCTCTTTCACCGTCTCCCTGTCACGCTGCTTTTTCACCGTCTCTCTGTCACAGTATGTTTTCACCATCGTCACCCTGTCACGCTGCTTTTTCACCGTCTCTCTGTCACAGTATGTTTTCATCATCGTCACCCTGTCACGCTGCTTTTTCACCGTCTTGCTGTCACGCTGCTTTTTCACCGTCTTTCTGTCACACTGCTCTTTCACCGTCACCCTGTCACGCGGCTTTTTCACCATTTCCGTCACACTTTTTCACCACCGTCTCTCTGTCACGCTGATTTTTCACCCGTCTTCGTTACGCTGATTTTTCACCGTCTCTCTGTCACACTGCTTTCCCACCGTCTGTCTATCACGCTGTGTTTTCACCGTCTCCCTGTCACGCTGCTTTTTCACCGTCTCCCTGTCACGCTGCTTTTTCACCGTCTCCCTGTCACGCTGCTTTTTCACCGTCTCTCTGTCACGCTGCTTTTTCACCGTCTGCCTGTCACGCTAATTTTTCACCGTCTCTCTGTCACGCTGTTTTTTCACCGTCTCCCTGTCACACTGTGTTTTCACCACCGTCTCCATGTCACGCTGCTTTTTCACCACCGTATCCCTGTCACGCTGCTTTTTCACCATCTCTCTGTCACGCTGCTTTTTCACCACCGTCACCCTGTCACGCTGCTTTTCATTGTCTCCCTGTCACGCTGCTCTTTCACCGTCTCCCTGTCACGCTGCTTTTTCACCGTCTCCCTGTCACGCTGCTCTTCCACCGTCTCTCTGTTACGCTGCTTTTTCACCGTCTCCCTGTCACGCTGCTCTTTCAACGTCTCCCTGTCACGCTGCTCTTTCACCGTCTCCCTGTCACGCTGCTCTTTCAACGTCTCCGTCACGCTGCTTTTTCACCGTCTCCCTGTCACGCTGATTTTTCACCGTCTCTCTGTCACGCTGCTTTCCCACCATCTCTCTGTCACGCTGCTTTCCCACCATCTCTCTGTCACGCTGCTTTTTCACCGTCTCCGTCACGCTGCTTTTCCACCGTCTCCCTGTCACGCTGATTTTTCACCGTCTCTGTCACTTTGATTTTTCACCGTCTCCGAAATGCTGATTTTTCACCGTCTCCCTGTCACGCTGCTTTTTCACCGTCTCCCTGTCACGCAGCCTTTTTCACCACCGTCTCCCTGTCACGCTGCTTTTTCACCGTCTCCCCTGTCACGCTGCTTTTTCACCATCTCCCTGTCACGCAGCTTTTTCACCACCGTCTCCCTGTCACGCTGCTTTTTCACCGTCTCCCTGTCACGCTGCTTCTTCACCACCGTCTCCCTGTCACGCTGCTCTTTCACCGTCACCCTGTCACACTGCTTTTTCACCGTCTCCCTGTCACGCTGCTTTTTCACCACCATCTCCGTCACGCTGCTTTTTCACCACCGTCTCCCTGTCACGCTGCTTTTCCACCGTCTCCCCTTCACGCTGCTTTTCCACCGTCTCTCTGTCACGCTGCGTTTTTACTGTCTCCCTGTCACGCTGCTTTTTCACCGTCTCCCTGTCACGCTGCTTTTTCACCGTCTCTCTGTCACGCTGGTTTTTCACCGTCTCCCTGTCACGCTGCTTTTTCACCGTCTGTCATGCTCATCTTTCACCGTCTCTCTGTCACACTGTGTTTTCACCACCGTCTCCCTGTCACGCTGCTTATTCATCATCACCCTGTCACGCTGCTCTTTCACCATCACCCTGTCACGCTGCTTTTTCACCACCGTCTCCCTGTCACGCTGCTCTTTCACCGTCTCTCTGTCACAGTATGTTTTAACCATCGTCACCCTGTCACGCTGCTTTTTCACCGTCTCTCTGTCACAGTATGTTTTCACCATCGTCTCCCTGTCACGCTGCTTTCCCACCATCTCCCTGTCACGCTGCTTTATCACCGTCTCTCTGTCACACTGATTTTTCACCGTCTCCCTGTCACGCTGATTTTTCACCGTCTCCCTGTCACGCTGCTTTTTCACCGTCTCCCTGTCACGCGGCTTTTCCACCATATCACTGTCACACTTTTTCACCACCATCTCCCTGTCACGCTGATTTTTCACCGTCTCTCTGTCGCGCTGCTTTTCCACCAGGGTCTCCCTGTCACACTGCTTTTTAACCGTCTCCGTCACACTACTTATTCACCGTCTCTCTGTCACGCTGCTCTTTCACCGTCTCCCTGTCACGAAGCTTTTTCACCGTCTCCCTGTCACACTTTTTCACCAATGTCTCCGTCACGCTGATTTTTCACTGTCTGTCACGCTGCTTTCACACCATCTCTCTGTCACGCTGCTTTTCCACCATCTTCGTCACACTGCTTATTCACCGTCTCTGTCACGCTGCTCTTTCACCGTCTCTGTCACGCTGCTCTTTCACCGTCTCCCTGTCACGCTGCTTTTTCACCACCGTGACCATGTCACACTGCTTTTTCACCGTCTCCCTGTCACGCTGCTCTTCCACCGTCTCTCTGTCACGCTGCTATTTCACCGTCTCCCCTGTCATGCTGCTCTTCCACTGTCTCTCTGTCACACTACTTTTTCACCACCGTCTCCCTGTCACGCTGCTCTTTCACCGTCTCCCTGTCACGCTGCTCTTTCAACGTCTCCCTGTCACGCTGCTTTTTCAACGTCTCCCTGTCACGCTGGGTTTTCACCGTCTCTCTGTCACGCTGCTTTCCCACCGTCTCTCTGTCACACTGCTTTCCCACAGTCTCCCTGTCACGCTGCTTTTTCACTGTCTCCCTGTCACGCTGATTTTTCACCGTCTCTGTCACTTTGATTTTTCACCGTCTCCGTCATGCTGATTTTTCACCGTCTCCCTGTCACGCTGCTTTTTCAGCGTCTCCGTCACACTTTTTCACCTCCGTCTCCCTGTCATGCTGCTTTTTCACCGTCACCCTGTCACGCTGCTTTTTCACCGTCTCCCTGTCACGCTGCTTTTTCACCGTCTCTCTGTCACACTTTTTCACCACCGTCTCCCTGTCACGCTGCTCTTTCACCGTCACCCTGTCACGCTGCTCTTTCACCGTCACCCTGTCACACTGCTTTTTCACCGTGTCCCTGTCATGCTGCTTTTTCACCGTCTCCATGTCACGCTGCTCTTTCACCGTCTCTCTGTCACACTGCGTTTTCACCATCGTCTCCCTGTCACGCTGCTCTTTCACCGTCTCTCTGTCACGCTGCGTTTTCACCATCGTCTACGTCACGCTGATTTTTCACCACAGTCACCCTGTCACGCTGCTTTTTCACTGTCTCCCTGTCACGCTGTTCTTTCACCGTCTCCGTTACGCTGCTTTTCCACCGTCTCCCTGTCACGCTGCTTTTTCACCGTCTCCGTCACACTTTTTCACCTCCGTCTCCCTGTCACGCTGCTTTTTCACCGTCTCCCTGCCACGCTGCTTTTTCACCGTCTCTCTGTCACACTTTTTCACCACCGTCTTCCTGTCACGCTGCTCTTTCACCGTCACCCTGTCACGCTGCTCTTTCACCGTCACCGTCACACTGCTTTTTCACCGTGTCCCTGTCATGCTGCTTTTTCACCGTCTCCATGTCACGCTGCTCTTTCACCGTCTCTCTGTCACACTGCGTTTTCACCATCGTCTCCCTGTCACGCTGCTCTTTCACCGTCTCTCTGTCACGCTGCGTTTTCACCATCGTCTACGTCACGCTGATTTTTCACCACAGTCACCCTGTCACGCTGCTTTTTCACTGTCTCCCTGTCACGCTGTTCTTTCACCGTCTCCGTTACGCTGCTTTTCCACCGTCTCTCTGTTACGCTGCTTTTCCACCGTCTCGCTGTCACGCTGCTTTTTCACCGTCACCCTGTCATGTTGCTCTTTCACCGTCTCCCTGTCACGCTGCGTTTTCACCTTCTCTCTGTCACGCCTTTTTTTCACCATCACCCTGTCACGCTGCTCTTTCACCGTCTCCCTGTCACGCTGCTTTTTCACCGTCTCTCTGTCACAGTATGTTTTCACCATCGTCACCCTGTCACGCTGCTTTTTCACCGTCTCTCTGTCACAGTATGTTTTCATCATCGTCACCCTGTCACGCTGCTTTTTCACCGTCTTGCTGTCACGCTGCTTTTTCACCGTCTTTCTGTCACACTGCTCTTTCACCGTCACCCTGTCACGCGGCTTTTTCACCATTTCCGTCACACTTTTTCACCACCGTCTCTCTGTCACGCTGATTTTTCACCGTCTTCGTTACGCTGATTTTGCACCGTCTCTCTGTCCACACTGCTTTCCCACCGTCTGTTTATCACGCTGTGTTTTCACCGTCTCCCTGTCACGCTGCTTTTTCACCGTCTCCCTGTCACGCTGCTTTTTCACCGTCTCCCTGTCACGCTGCTTTTTCACCGTCTCTCTGTCACGCTGCTTTTTCACCGTCTGCCTGTCACGCTAATTTTTCACCGTCTCTCTGTCACGCTGTTTTTTCACCGTCTCCCTGTCACACTGTGTTTTCACCACCGTCTCCATGTCACGCTGCTTTTTCACCACCGTATCCCTGTCACGCTGCTTTTTCACCATCTCTCTGTCACGCTGCTTTTTCACCACCGTCACCCTGTCACGCTGCTTTTCATTGTCTCCCTGTCACGCTGCTCTTTCACCGTCTCCCTGTCACGCTGCTTTTTCACCGTCTCCCTGTCACGCTGCTCTTCCACCGTCTCTCTGTCACGCTGCTTTTTCACCGTCTCCCTGTCACGCTGCTCTTTCAACGTCTCCCTGTCACGCTGCTCTTTCACCGTCTCCCTGTCACGCTGCTCTTTCAACGTCTCCGTCACGCTGCTTTTTCACCGTCTCCCTGTCACGCTGATTTTTCACCGTCTCTCTGTCACGCTGCTTTCCCACCGTCTCTCTGTCACGCTGCTTTCCCACCATCTCTCTGTCACGCTGCTTTTTCACCGTCTCCGTCACGCTGCTTTTCCACCGTCTCCCTGTCACGCTGATTTTTCACCGTCTCTGTCACTTTGATTTTTCACCGTCTCCGTAATGCTGATTTTTCACCGTCTCCCTGTCACGCTGCTTTTTCACCGTCTCCCTGTCACGCAGCTTTTTCACCACCGTCTCCCTGTCACGCTGCTTTTTCACCGTCTCCCTGTCACGCTGCTTTTTCACCGTCTCCCTGTCACGCAGCTTTTTCACCGTCTCCCTGTCACGCTGCTTTTTCACCGTCTCCCTGTCACGCTGCTTCTTCACCACCGTCTCCCTGTCACGCTGCTCTTTCACCGTCACCCTGTCACACTGCTTTTTCACCGTCTCCCTGTCACGCTGCTTTTTCACCGTCTCCCTGTCACGCTGCTTTTTCACCACCATCTCCGTCACGCTGCTTTTTCACCACCGTCTCCCCTTCACGCTGCTTTTCCACCGTCTCTCTGTCACGCTGCGTTTTTACTGTCTCCCTGTCACGCTGCTTTTTCACCGTCTCCCTGTCACGCTGCTTTTTCACCGTCTCTCTGTCACGCTGTTTTTTCACCGTCTCCCTGTCACGCTGGTTTTTCACCGTCTCCCTGTCACGCTGCTTTTTCACCGTCTGTCATGCTCATCTTTCACCGTCTCTCTGTCACACTGTGTTTTCACCACCGTCTCCCTGTCACGCTGCTTATTCATCATCACCCTGTCACGCTGCTCTTTCACCATCACCCTGTCACGCTGCTTTTTCACCACCGTCTCCCTGTCACGCTGCTCTTTCACCGTCTCTCTGTCACAGTATGTTTTCACCATCGTCACCCTGTCACGCTGCTTTTTCACCGTCTCTCTGTCACAGTATGTTTTCACCATCGTCTCCCTGTCACGCTGCTTTCCCACCATCTCCCTGTCACGCTGCTTTATCACCGTCTCTCTGTCACACTGATTTTTCACCGTCTCCCTGTCACGCTGATTTTTCACCGTCTCCCTGTCACGCTGCTTTTTCACCGTCTCCCTGTCACGCGGCTTTTCCACCATATCACTGTCACACTTTTTCACCACCATCTCCCTGTCACGCTGATTTTTCACCGTCTCTCTGTCGCGCTGCTTTTCCACCAGGGTCTCCCTGTCACACTGCTTTTTAACCGTCTCCGTCACACTACTTATTCACCGTCTCTCGGTCACGCTGCTCTTTCACCGTCTCCCTGTCACGAAGCTTTTTCACCGTCTCCCTGTCACACTTTTTCACCACCTTCACCCTGTCACGCTGCTTTTCACCGTCTCTCTGTGACACTGCTTTTTCACCAATGTCTCCCTGTCACGCTGATTTTTCACTGTCTGTTACGCTGCTTTCACACCATCTCTCTGTCACGCTGCTTTTCCACCATCTTCGTCACACTGCTTATTCACCGTCTCTGTCACGCTGCTCTTTCACCGTCTCCCTGTCACGCTGCTCTTTCACCGTCTCCCTGTCACGCTGCTCTTTCAACGTCTCCCTGTCACGCTGCTTTTTCAACGTCTCCCTGTCACGCTGGGTTTTCACCGTCTCTCTGTCACGCTGCTTTCCCACCGTCTCTCTGTCACACTGCTTTCCCACAGTCTCCCTGTCACGCTGCTTTTTCACTGTCTCCCTGTCACGCTGATTTTTCACCGTCTCTGTCACTTTGATTTTTCACCGTCTCCGTCATGCTGATTTTTCACCGTCTCCCTGTCACGCTGCTTTTTCAGCGTCTCCGTCACACTTTTTCACCTCCGTCTCCCTGTCACGCTGCTTTTTCACCGTCACCCTGTCACGCTGCTTTTTCACCGTCTCCCTGTCACGCTGCTTTTTCACCGTCTCTCTGTCACACTTTTTCACCACCGTCTCCCTGTCACGCTGCTCTTTCACCGTCACCCTGTCACGCTGCTCTTTCACCGTCACCCTGTCACACTGCTTTTTCACCGTGTCCCTGTCATGCTGCTTTTTTCACCGTCTCCATGTCACGCTGCTCTTTCACCGTCTCTCTGTCACACTGCGTTTTCACCATCGTCTCCCTGTCACGCTGCTCTTTCACCGTCTCTCTGTCACGCTGCGTTTTCACCATCGTCTACGTCACGCTGATTTTTCACCACAGTCACCCTGTCACGCTGCTTTTTCACTGTCTCCCTGTCACGCTGTTCTTTCACCGTCTCCGTCACGCTGCTTTTCCACCGTCTCCCTGTCACGCTGCTTTTTCACCGTCTCCGTCACACTTTTTCACCTCCGTCTCCCTGTCACGCTGCTTTTTCACCGTCTCCCTGCCACGCTGCTTTTTCACCGTCTCTCTGTCACACTTTTTCACCACCGTCTCCCTGTCACGCTGCTCTTTCACCGTCACCCTGTCACGCTGCTCTTTCACCGTCACCCTGTCACACTGCTTTTTCACCGTGTCCCTGTCATGCTGCTTTTTCACCGTCTCCATGTCACGCTGCTCTTTCACCGTCTCTCTGTCACACTGCGTTTTCACCATCGTCTCCCTGTCACGCTGCTCTTTCACCGTCTCTCTGTCACGCTGCGTTTTCACCATCGTCTACGTCACGCTGATTTTTCACCACAGTCACCCTGTCACGCTGCTTTTTCACTGTCTCCCTGTCACGCTGTTCTTTCACCGTCTCCGTTACGCTGCTTTTCCACCGTCTCTCTGTTACGCTGCTTTTCCACCGTCTCGCTGTCACGCTGCTTTTTCACCGTCACCCTGTCACGTTGCTCTTTCACCGTCTCCCTGTCACGCTGCGTTTTCACCTTCTCTCTGTCACGCCTTTTTTTCACCATCACCCTGTCACGCTGCTCTTTCACCGTCTCCCTGTCACGCTGCTTTTTCACCGTCTCTCTGTCACAGTATGTTTTCACCATCGTCACCCTGTCACGCTGCTTTTTCACCGTCTCTCTGTCACAGTATGTTTTCATCATCGTCACCCTGTCACGCTGCTTTTTCACCGTCTTGCTGTCACGCTGCTTTTTCACCGTCTTTCTGTCACACTGCTCTTTCACCGTCACCCTGTCACGCGGCTTTTTCACCATTTCCGTCACACTTTTTCACCACCGTCTCTCTGTCACGCTGATTTTTCACCGTCTTCGTTACGCTGATTTTTCACCGTCTCTCTGTCACACTGCTTTCCCACCGTCTGTCTATCACGCTGTGTTTTCACCGTCTCCCTGTCACGCTGCTTTTTCACCGTCTCCCTGTCACGCTGCTTTTTCACCGTCTCCCTGTCACGCTGCTTTTTCACCGTCTCTCTGTCACGCTGCTTTTTCACCGTCTGCCTGTCACGCTAATTTTTCACCGTCTCTCTGTCACGCTGTTTTTTCACCGTCTCCCTGTCACACTGTGTTTTCACCACCGTCTCCATGTCACGCTGCTTTTTCACCACCGTATCCCTGTCACGCTGCTTTTTCACCATCTCTCTGTCACGCTGCTTTTTCACCACCGTCACCCTGTCACGCTGCTTTTTCATTGTCTCCCTGTCACGCTGCTCTTTCACCGTCTCCCTGTCACGCTGCTTTTTCACCGTCTCCCTGTCACGCTGCTCTTCCACCGTCTCTCTGTTACGCTGCTTTTTCACCGTCTCCCTGTCACGCTGCTCTTTCAACGTCTCCCTGTCACGCTGCTCTTTCACCGTCTCCCTGTCACGCTGCTCTTTCAACGTCTCCGTCACGCTGCTTTTTCACCGTCTCCCTGTCACGCTGATTTTTCACCGTCTCTCTGTCACGCTGCTTTCCCACCATCTCTCTGTCACGCTGCTTTCCCACCATCTCTCTGTCACGCTGCTTTTTCACCGTCTCCGTCACGCTGCTTTTCCACCGTCTCCCTGTCACGCTGATTTTTCACCGTCTCTGTCACTTTGATTTTTCACCGTCTCCGAAATGCTGATTTTTCACCGTCTCCCTGTCACGCTGCTTTTTCACCGTCTCCCTGTCACGCAGCTTTTTCACCACCGTCTCCCTGTCACGCTGCTTTTTCACCGTCTCCCTGTCACGCTGCTTTTTCACCATCTCCCTGTCACGCAGCTTTTTCACCACCGTCTCCCTGTCACGCTGCTTTTTCACCGTCTCCCTGTCACGCTGCTTCTTCACCACCGTCTCCCTGTCACGCTGCTCTTTCACCGTCACCCTGTCACACTGCTTTTTCACCGTCTCCCTGTCACGCTGCTTTTTCACCGTCTCCCTGTCACGCTGCTTTTTCACCACCATCTCCGTCACGCTGCTTTTTCACCACCGTCTCCCTGTCACGCTGCTTTTCCACCGTCTCCCCTTCACGCTGCTTTTCCACCGTCTCTCTGTCACGCTGCGTTTTTACTGTCTCCCTGTCACGCTGCTTTTTCACCGTCTCCCTGTCACGCTGCTTTTTCACCGTCTCTCTGTCACGCTGGTTTTTCACCGTCTCCCTGTCACGCTGCTTTTTCACCGTCTGTCATGCTCATCTTTCACCGTCTCTCTGTCACACTGTGTTTTCACCACCGTCTCCCTGTCACGCTGCTTATTCATCATCACCCTGTCACGCTGCTCTTTCACCATCACCCTGTCACGCTGCTTTTTCACCACCGTCTCCCTGTCACGCTGCTCTTTCACCGTCTCTCTGTCACAGTATGTTTTAACCATCGTCACCCTGTCACGCTGCTTTTTCACCGTCTCTCTGTCACAGTATGTTTTCACCATCGTCTCCCTGTCACGCTGCTTTCCCACCATCTCCCTGTCACGCTGCTTTATCACCGTCTCTCTGTCACACTGATTTTTCACCGTCTCCCTGTCACGCTGATTTTTCACCGTCTCCCTGTCACGCTGCTTTTTCACCGTCTCCCTGTCACGCGGCTTTTCCACCATATCACTGTCACACTTTTTCACCACCATCTCCCTGTCACGCTGATTTTTCACCGTCTCTCTGTCGCGCTGCTTTTCCACCAGGGTCTCCCTGTCACACTGCTTTTTAACCGTCTCCGTCACACTACTTATTCACCGTCTCTCTGTCACGCTGCTCTTTCACCGTCTCCCTGTCACGAAGCTTTTTCACCGTCTCCCTGTCACACTTTTTCACCAATGTCTCCGTCACGCTGATTTTTCACTGTCTGTCACGCTGCTTTCACACCATCTCTCTGTCACGCTGCTTTTCCACCATCTTCGTCACACTGCTTATTCACCGTCTCTGTCACGCTGCTCTTTCACCGTCTCTGTCACGCTGCTCTTTCACCGTCTCCCTGTCACGCTGCTTTTTCACCACCGTGACCATGTCACACTGCTTTTTCACCGTCTCCCTGTCACGCTGCTCTTCCACCGTCTCTCTGTCACGCTGCTATTTCACCGTCTCCCTGTCATGCTGCTCTTCCACTGTCTCTCTGTCACACTACTTTTTCACCACCGTCTCCCTGTCACGCTGCTCTTTCACCGTCTCCCTGTCACGCTGCTCTTTCACCGTCTCCCTGTCACGCTGCTCTTTCAACGTCTCCCTGTCACGCTGCTTTTTCAACGTCTCCCTGTCACGCTGGGTTTTCACCGTCTCTCTGTCACGCTGCTTTCCCACCGTCTCTCTGTCACACTGCTTTCCCACAGTCTCCCTGTCACGCTGCTTTTTCACTGTCTCCCTGTCACGCTGATTTTTCACCGTCTCTGTCACTTTGATTTTTCACCGTCTCCGTCATGCTGATTTTTCACCGTCTCCCTGTCACGCTGCTTTTTCAGCGTCTCCGTCACACTTTTTCACCTCCGTCTCCCTGTCATGCTGCTTTTTCACCGTCACCCTGTCACGCTGCTTTTTCACCGTCTCCCTGTCACGCTGCTTTTTCACCGTCTCTCTGTCACACTTTTTCACCACCGTCTCCCTGTCACGCTGCTCTTTCACCGTCACCCTGTCACGCTGCTCTTTCACCGTCACCCTGTCACACTGCTTTTTCACCGTGTCCCTGTCATGCTGCTTTTTTCACCGTCTCCATGTCACGCTGCTCTTTCACCGTCTCTCTGTCACACTGCGTTTTCACCATCGTCTCCCTGTCACGCTGCTCTTTCACCGTCTCTCTGTCACGCTGCGTTTTCACCATCGTCTACGTCACGCTGATTTTTCACCACAGTCACCCTGTCACGCTGCTTTTTCACTGTCTCCCTGTCACGCTGTTCTTTCACCGTCTCCGTTACGCTGCTTTTCCACCGTCTCCCTGTCACGCTGCTTTTTCACCGTCTCCGTCACACTTTTTCACCTCCGTCTCCCTGTCACGCTGCTTTTTCACCGTCTCCCTGCCACGCTGCTTTTTCACCGTCTCTCTGTCACACTTTTTCACCACCGTCTTCCTGTCACGCTGCTCTTTCACCGTCACCCTGTCACGCTGCTCTTTCACCGTCACCGTCACACTGCTTTTTCACCGTGTCCCTGTCATGCTGCTTTTTCACCGTCTCCATGTCACGCTGCTCTTTCACCGTCTCTCTGTCACACTGCGTTTTCACCATCGTCTCCCTGTCACGCTGCTCTTTCACCGTCTCTCTGTCACGCTGCGTTTTCACCATCGTCTACGTCACGCTGATTTTTCACCACAGTCACCCTGTCACGCTGCTTTTTCACTGTCTCCCTGTCACGCTGTTCTTTCACCGTCTCCGTTACGCTGCTTTTCCACCGTCTCTCTGTTACGCTGCTTTTCCACCGTCTCGCTGTCACGCTGCTTTTTCACCGTCACCCTGTCACGTTGCTCTTTCACCGTCTCCCTGTCACGCTGCGTTTTCACCTTCTCTCTGTCACGCCTTTTTTTCACCATCACCCTGTCACGCTGTTCTTTCACCGTCTCCCTGTCACGCTGCTTTTTCACCGTCTCTCTGTCACAGTATGTTTTCACCATCGTCACCCTGTCACGCTGCTTTTTCACCGTCTCTCTGTCACAGTATGTTTTCATCATCGTCACCCTGTCACGCTGCTTTTTCACCGTCTTGCTGTCACGCTGCTTTTTCACCGTCTTTCTGTCACACTGCTCTTTCACCGTCACCCTGTCACGCGGCTTTTTCACCATTTCCGTCACACTTTTTCACCACCGTCTCTCTGTCACGCTGATTTTTCACCGTCTTCGTTACGCTGATTTTTCACCGTCTCTCTGTCACACTGCTTTCCCACCGTCTGTTTATCACGCTGTGTTTTCACCGTCTCCCTGTCACGCTGCTTTTTCACCGTCTCCCTGTCACGCTGCTTTTTCACCGTCTCCCTGTCACGCTGCTTTTTCACCGTCTCTCTGTCACGCTGCTTTTTCACCGTCTGCCTGTCACGCTAATTTTTCACCGTCTCTCTGTCACGCTGTTTTTTC
This sequence comes from Mobula birostris, assembly GCF_030028105.1. NCBI lineage: Eukaryota > Metazoa > Chordata > Chondrichthyes > Myliobatiformes > Myliobatidae > Mobula > Mobula birostris. Next base: position 84,256,737 of record NC_092384.1, read on the forward strand.
ACCGTCTCCCTGTCACACTGTGTTTTCACCACCGTCTCCATGTCACGCTGCTTTTTCACCACCGTATCCCTGTCACGCTGCTTTTTCACCATCTCTCTGTCACGCTGCTTTTTCACCACCGTCACCCTGTCACGCTGCTTTTTCATTGTCTCCCTGTCACGCTGCTCTTTCACCGTCTCCCTGTCACGCTGCTTTTTCACCGTCTCCCTGTCACGCTGCTCTTCCACCGTCTCTCTGTCACGCTGCTTTTTCACCGTCTCCCTGTCACGCTGCTCTTTCAACGTCTCCCTGTCACGCTGCTCTTTCACCGTCTCCCTGTCACGCTGCTCTTTCAACGTCTCCGTCACGCTGCTTTTTCACCGTCTCCCTGTCACGCTGATTTTTCACCGTCTCTCTGTCACGCTGCTTTCCCACCGTCTCTCTGTCACGCTGCTTTCCCACCATCTCTCTGTCACGCTGCTTTTTCACCGTCTCCGTCACGCTGCTTTTCCACCGTCTCCCTGTCACGCTGATTTTTCACCGTCTCTGTCACTTTGATTTTTCACCGTCTCCGTAATGCTGATTTTTCACCGTCTCCCTGTCACGCTGCTTTTTCACCGTCTCCCTGTCACGCAGCTTTTTCACCACCGTCTCCCTGTCACGCTGCTTTTTCACCGTCTCCCTGTCACGCTGCTTTTTCACCGTCTCCCTGTCACGCAGCTTTTTCACCGTCTCCCTGTCACGCTGCTTTTTCACCGTCTCCCTGTCACGCTGCTTCTTCACCACCGTCTCCCTGTCACGCTGCTCTTTCACCGTCACCCTGTCACACTGCTTTTTCACCGTCTCCCTGTCACGCTGCTTTTTCACCGTCTCCCTGTCACGCTGCTTTTTCACCACCATCTCCGTCACGCTGCTTTTTCACCACCGTCTCCCCTTCACGCTGCTTTTCCACCGTCTCTCTGTCACGCTGCGTTTTTACTGTCTCCCTGTCACGCTGCTTTTTCACCGTCTCCCTGTCACGCTGCTTTTTCACCGTCTCTCTGTCACGCTGTTTTTTCACCGTCTCCCTGTCACGCTGGTTTTTCACCGTCTCCCTGTCACGCTGCTTTTTCACCGTCTGTCATGCTCATCTTTCACCGTCTCTCTGTCACACTGTGTTTTCACCACCGTCTCCCTGTCACGCTGCTTATTCATCATCACCCTGTCACGCTGCTCTTTCACCATCACCCTGTCACGCTGCTTTTTCACCACCGTCTCCCTGTCACGCTGCTCTTTCACCGTCTCTCTGTCACAGTATGTTTTCACCATCGTCACCCTGTCACGCTGCTTTTTCACCGTCTCTCTGTCACAGTATGTTTTCACCATCGTCTCCCTGTCACGCTGCTTTCCCACCATCTCCCTGTCACGCTGCTTTATCACCGTCTCTCTGTCACACTGATTTTTCACCGTCTCCCTGTCACGCTGATTTTTCACCGTCTCCCTGTCACGCTGCTTTTTCACCGTCTCCCTGTCACGCGGCTTTTCCACCATATCACTGTCACACTTTTTCACCACCATCTCCCTGTCACGCTGATTTTTCACCGTCTCTCTGTCGCGCTGCTTTTCCACCAGGGTCTCCCTGTCACACTGCTTTTTAACCGTCTCCGTCACACTACTTATTCACCGTCTCTCTGTCACGCTGCTCTTTCACCGTCTCCCTGTCACGAAGCTTTTTCACCGTCTCCCTGTCACACTTTTTCACCACCTTCACCCTGTCACGCTGCTTTTCACCGTCTCTCTGTGACACTGCTTTTTCACCAATGTCTCCCTGTCACGCTGATTTTTCACTGTCTGTTACGCTGCTTTCACACCATCTCTCTGTCACGCTGCTTTTCCACCATCTTCGTCACACTGCTTATTCACCGTCTCTGTCACGCTGCTCTTTCACCGTCTCTGTCACGCTGCTCTTTCACCGTCTCCCTGTCACGCTGCTCTTTCACCGTCTCCCTGTCACGCTGCTTTTTCACCACCGTCTCCCTGTCACGCTGATTTTTCACCGTCTCCGTCACGCTGCTTTTCCACCGTCTCCCCTTCACGCTGCTTTTCCACCGTCTCTCTGTCACGCTGCATTTTTACTGTCTCCCTGTCACGCTGCTTTTTCACCACCATCTCTCTGTCACGCTGATTTTTCACCGTCTGTCTGTCACGCTGATTTTTCACCATCTCTCTGTCACGCTGCGTTTTCACCGTCTCCCTGTTACGCTGCTTATTCACCATCTCCGTCACGCTGCTTTTTCACCACCGTCTCCCTGTCACGCAGTTTTTTCACCGTCTCCCTGTCACGCTAGTTTTTCACTGTCACCCTGTCACGCTGGTTTTTCACCATCTCCCTGTCACGCTGCTTTTTCACCGTCTGTCACGCTCATCTTTCACCGTCTCTCTGTCACAGTGTTTTCACCACCGTCTCCCTGTCACGCTGCTTATTCATCATCACCCTGTCACGCTGCTCTTTCACCGTCACCCTGTCACGCTGCTTTTTCACCGTCTCTCTGTCACACTTTTTCACCACCGTCTCCCTGTCACGCTGCTCTTTCACCGTCTCTCTGTCACGCTGCTTTTTCACCGTCTCCCTGACACGCTGCTCTTTCACCGTCTCCCTGACACGCTGATTTTTCTCTGTCACGCTGCTTTTCCACCGTCTCTCTGTCACGCTGCTTTTCCACCGTCTCTCTGTCACGCTGCTTTTTCACCGTCTCCCTGTCACGCTGCTCTTTCACCGTCACCCTGTCACGCTGCTTTTTCACCGTCTCTCTGCTTTTTCACCGTCTCCCTGTCACGCGGCTTTTCCACCATATCACTGTCACACTTTTTCACCACCATCTCCCTGTCACGCTGATTTTTCACCCTCTCTCTGTCGCGCTGCTTTTCCACCAGGGTCTCCCTGTCACACTGCTTTTTAACCGTCTCCGTCACACTACTTATTCACCGTCTCTCTGTCACGCTGCTCTTTCACCGTCTCCCTGTCACGAAGCTTTTTCACCGTCTCCCTGTCACACTTTTTCACCACCTTCACCCTGTCACGCTGCTTTTCACCGTCTCTCTGTGACACTGCTTTTTCACCAATGTCTCCCTGTCACGCTGATTTTTCACTGTCTGTCACGCTGCTTTCACACCATCTCTCTGTCACGCTGCTTTTCCACCATCTTCGTCACACTGCTTATTCACCGTCTCTGTCACGCTGCTCTTTCACCGTCTCTGTCACGCTGCTCTTTCACCGTCTCCCTGTCACGCTGCTCTTTCACCGTCTCCCTGTCACGCTGCTTTTTCACCACCGTCTCCCTGTCACGCTGATTTTTCACCGTCTCCGTCACGCTGCTTTTCCACCGTCTCCCCTTCACGCTGCTTTTCCACCGTCTCTCTGTCACGCTGCATTTTTACTGTCTCCCTGTCACGCTGCTTTTTCACCACCATCTCTCTGTCACGCTGATTTTTCACCGTCTGTCTGTCACGCTGATTTTTCACCATCTCTCTGTCACGCTGCGTTTTCACCGTCTCCCTGTTACGCTGCTTATTCACCATCTCCGTCACGCTGCTTTTTCACCACCGTCTCCCTGTCACGCAGTTTTTTCACCGTCTCCCTGTCACGCTAGTTTTTCACTGTCACCCTGTCACGCTGGTTTTTCACCATCTCCCTGTCACGCTGCTTTTTCACCGTCTGTCACGCTCATCTTTCACCGTCTCTCTGTCACAGTGTTTTCACCACCGTCTCCCTGTCACGCTGCTTATTCATCATCACCCTGTCACGCTGCTCTTTCACCGTCACCCTGTCATGCTGCTTTTTCACCGTCTCTGTGTCACAGTATGTTTTCACCATCGTCACCCTGTCACGCTGCTTTTTCACCGTCTCTCTGTCACAGTATGTTTTCATCATCGTCACCCTGTCACGCTGCTTTTTCACCGTCTCTCTGTCACAGTATGTTTTCATCATCGTCACCCTGTCACGCTGCTTTTTCACCGTCTTGCTGTCACGCTGCTTTTTCACCGTCTTTCTGTCACACTGCTCTTTCACCGTCACCCTGTCACGCTGCTTTTTCACCACCGTCACCCTGTCACGCTGCTTTTTCACTGTCTGTCACGCTGCTTTTTCATTGTCTCCATGTCACGCTGCTCTTTCACCGTCTTCCTGTCACGCTGCTCTTTCACCACCGTGACCATGTCACGCTGCTTTTTCACCGTCTCCCTGTCACGCTGCTCTTCCACCGTCTCTCTGTCACGCTGCTTTTTCACCGTCTCCCTGTCATGCTGCTCTTCCACTGTCTCTCTGTCACACTACTTTTTCACCACCGTCTCCCTGTCACGCTGCTCTTTCACCGTCTCCCTGTCACGCTGCTCTTTCACCGTCTCCCTGTCACGCTGCTCTTTCAACGTCTCCCTGTCACGCTGCTTTTTCAACGTCTCCCTGTCACGCTGGTTTTTCACCGTCTCTCTGTCACGCTGCTTTCCCACCGTCTCTCTGTCACACTGCTTTCCCACAGTCTCCCTGTCACGCTGCTTTTTCACTGTCTCCCTGTCACGCTGATTTTTCACCGTCTCTGTCACTTTGATTTTTCACCGTCTCCGTCATGCTGATTTTTCACCGTCTCCCTGTCACGCTGCTTTTTCAGCGTCTCCGTCACACTTTTTCACCTCCGTCTCCCTGTCACGCTGCTTTTTCACCGTCACCCTGTCACGCTGCTTTTTCACCGTCTCCCTGTCACGCTGCTTTTTCACCGTCTCTCTGTCACACTTTTTCACCACCGTCTCCCTGTCACGCTGCTCTTTCACCGTCACCCTGTCACGCTGCTCTTTCACCGTCACCCTGTCACACTGCTTTTTCACCGTGTCCCTGTCATGCTGCTTTTTCACCGTCTCCATGTCACGCTGCTCTTTCACCGTCTCTCTGTCACACTGCGTTTTCACCATCGTCTCCCTGTCACGCTGCTCTTTCACCGTCTCTCTGTCACGCTGCGTTTTCACCATCGTCTACGTCACGCTGATTTTTCACCACAGTCACCCTGTCACGCTGCTTTTTCACTGTCTCCCTGTCACGCTGTTCTTTCACCGTCTCCGTTACGCTGCTTTTCCACCGTCTCTCTGTTACGCTGCTTTTCCACCGTCTCGCTGTCACGCTGCTTTTTCACCGTCACCCTGTCACGTTGCTCTTTCACCGTCTCCCTGTCACGCTGCGTTTTCACCTTCTCTCTGTCACGCCTTTTTTTCACCATCACCCTGTCACGCTGCTCTTTCACCGTCTCCCTGTCACGCTGCTTTTTCACCGTCTCTCTGTCACAGTATGTTTGCACCATCGTCACCCTGTCACGCTGCTTTTTCACCGTCTCTCTGTCACAGTATGTTTTCATCATCGTCACCCTGTCACGCTGCTTTTTCACCGTCTTGCTGTCACGCTGCTTTTTCACCGTCTTTCTGTCACACTGCTCTTTCACCGTCACCCTGTCACGCTGATTTTTCACCATTTCCATCACACTTTTTCACCACCGTCTCTCTGTCACGCTGATTTTTCACCGTCTTCGTTACGCTGATTTTTCACCGTCTCTCTGTCACACTGCTTTCCCACCGTCTGTCTATCACGCTGTGTTTTCACCGTCTCCGTCACGCTGCTTTTTCACCGTCTCCCTGTCACGCTGCTTTTTCACCGTCTCTCTGTCACGCTGCTTTTTCACCGTCTCCATGTCACGCTAATTTTTCACCGTCTCTCTGTCACGCTGTTTTTTCACCGTCTCCGTCACACTGCGTTTTCACCACCGTCTCCATGTCACGCTGCTTTTTCACCACCGTATCCCTGTCACGCTGCTTTTTCACCGTCTCTCTGTCACGCTGCTTTTTCACCACCGTCACCCTGTCACGCTGCTTTTTCACTGTCTGTCACGCTGCTTTTTCATTGTCTCCCTGTCACGCTGCTTTTTCATTGTCTCCGTGTCACGCTGCTCTTTCACCGTCTTCCTGTCATGCTGCTTTTTCACCACCGTGACCATGTCACACTGCTTTTTCACCGTCTCCCTGTCACGCTAAGTTTTCACCTTCTCTCTGTCACGCTGTTTTTTCACCGTCTCCCTGTCACACTGCGTTTTCACCACCGTATCCATGTCACGCTGCTTTTTCACCACCGTATCCCTGTCACGCTGCTTTTTCACCGTCTGTCACGCTGCTTTTTCACCACCGTCACCCTGTCACGCTGCTTTTTCACTGTCTGTCACGCTGCTTTTTCATTGTCTCCCTGTCACGCTGCTTTTTCATTGTCTCCGTGTCACGCTGCTCTTTCACCGTCTTCCTGTCATGCTGCTTTTTCACCACCGTGACCATGTCACACTGCTTTTTCACCGTCTCCCTGTCACGCTGCTCTTCCACCGTCTCTCTGTCACGCTGCTTTTTCACCGTCTCCCTGTCATGCTGCTCTTCCACTGTCTCTCTGTCACACTACTTTTTCACCACCGTCTCCCTGTCACGCTGCTCTTTCACCGTCTCCCTGTCACGCTGCTCTTTCACCGTCTCCCTGTCACGCTGCTCTTTCAACGTCTCCCTGTCACGCTGCTTTTTCAACGTCTCCCTGTCACGCTGGTTTTTCACCGTCTCTCTGTCACGCTGCTTTCCCACCGTCTCTCTGTCACACTGCTTTCCCACAGTCTCCCTGTCACGCTGCTTTTTCACTGTCTCCCTGTCATGCTGATTTTTCACCGTCTCTGTCACTTTGATTTTTCACCGTCTCCGTCATGCTGATTTTTCACTGTCTCCCTGTCACGCTGCTTTTTCACCGTCTCCGTCACACTTTTTCACCTCCGTCTCCCTGTCACGCTGCTCTTTCACCGTCACCCTGTCACGCTGCTCTTTCACCGTCACCCTGTCACACTGCTTTTTCACCGTGTCCCTGTCATGCTGCTTTTTCACCGTCTCCATGTCACGCTGCTCTTTCACCGTCTCTCTGTCACACTGCGTTTTCACCATCGTCTCCCTGTCACGCTGCTCTTTCACCGTCTCTCTGTCACGCTGCGTTTTCACCATCGTCTACGTCACGCTGATTTTTCACCACAGTCACCCTGTCACGCTGCTTTTTCACTGTCTCCGTCACGCTGTTCTTTCACCGTCTCCGTTACGCTGCTTTTCCACCGTCTCTCTGTTACGCTGCTTTTCCACCGTCTCGCTGTCACGCTGCTTTTTCACCGTCACCCTGTCACGTTGCTCTTTCACCGTCTCCCTGTCACGCTGCGTTTTCACCGTCTCTCTGTCACGCCTTTTTTTCACCATCACCCTGTCACGCTGCTCTTTCACCGTCTCCCTGTCACGCTGCTTTTTCACCGTCTCCCTGTCATGCTGCTCTTCCACCGTCTCTCTGTCACGCTGCTTTTTCACCGTCTCTCTGTCACACTGCTTTTTCACCGTCTCCCTGTCACGCTAAGTTTTCACCACCTCTCTGTCACGCTGTTTTTTCACCGTCTCTCTGTCACACTGCTTTTTCACCGTCTCCCTGTCACGCTAAGTTTTCACCTTCTCTCTGTCACGCTGCTTTTTCACCGTCTCCCTGTCACACTGCTTTTTCACCGTCTGTCACGCTGCTTTTTCACCACCGTCACCCTGTCACGCTGCTTTTTCACTGTCTGTCACGCTGCTTTTTCATTGTCTCCCTGTCACGCTGCTTTTTCATTGCCTCCGTGTCACGCTGCTCTTTCACCGTCTTCCTGTCATGCTGCTTTTTCACCACCGTGACCATGTCACACTGCTTTTTCACCGTCTCCCTGTCACGCTGCTCTTCCACCGTCTCTCTGTCACGCTGCTTTTTCACCGTCTCCCTGTCATGCTGCTCTTCCACTGTCTCTCTGTCACACTACTTTTTCACCACCGTCTCCCTGTCACGCTGCTCTTTCACCGTCTCCCTGTCACGCTGCTCTTTCACCGTCTCCCTGTCACGCTGCTCTTTCAACGTCTCCCTGTCACGCTGCTTTTTCAACGTCTCCCTGTCACGCTGGTTTTTCACCGTCTCTCTGTCACGCTGCTTTCCCACAGTCTCCCTGTCACGCTGCTTTTTCACTGTCTCCCTGTCACGCTGATTTTTCACCGTCTCTGTCACTTTGATTTTTCACCGTCTCCGTCATGCTGATTTTTCACTGTCTCCCTGTCACGCTGCTTTTTCACCGTCTCCGTCACACTTTTTCACCTCCGTCTCCCTGTCACGCTGCTTTTTCACCGTCTCCCTGTCACGCTGCTTTTTCACCGTCTCTCTGTCACACTTTTTCACCACCGTCTCCCTGTCACGCTGCTCTTTCACCGTCACCCTGTCACGCTGCTCTTTCACCGTCACCCTGTCACACTGCTTTTTCACCGTGTCCCTGTCATGCTGCTTTTTCACCGTCTCCATGTCACGCTGCTCTTTCACCGTCTCTCTGTCACACTGCGTTTTCACCATCGTCTCCCTGTCACGCTGCTCTTTCACCGTCTCTCTGTCACGCTGCGTTTTCACCATCGTCTACGTCACGCTGATTTTTCACCACAGTCACCCTGTCACGCTGCTTTTTCACTGTCTCCCTGTCACACTGTTCTTTCACCGTCTCCGTTACGCTGCTTTTCCACCGTCTCTCTGTTACGCTGCTTTTCCACCATCTCGCTGTCACGCTGCTTTTTCACCATCACCCTGTCACGTTGCTCTTTCACCGTCTCCCTGTCACGCTGCGTTTTCACCGTCTCTCTGTCACGCCTTTTTTTCACCATCACCCTGTCACGCTGCTCTTTCACCGTCTCCTTGTCACGCTGCTTTTTCACCACTGTCTCCCAGTCACGCGGCTTTTTCACCATCTCCCTGTCACACTTTTTCACCACCGTCACCCTGTCACGCTGCTTTTACACCACCGTCACCCTGTCACGCTGCGTTTTCACCGTCTCCCTGTCACGCTGCGTTTTCACCACCGTCTCCCTGTCACGCTGCGTTTTCACCGTCTCCCTGTCACGCAGCTTTTTCACCATCTCCCTGTCACACTTTTTCACCACCATCTCTCTGTCACGCTGCTTATTCACCATTTCCGTCACGCTGATTTTTCACCGTCTTCGTTACGCTGATTTTTTACTGTCTCCCTGTCACGGTGTTTTTTCACCGTCTCCCTGTCACGCTGTTTTCTCACCGTCTCCCTGTCACGCTGCTTTTTCACCACCGTCTCCCTGTCACGCTGCTTTTTCACCGTCTCCCCGTCACGCTGCTTTTTCACCACCGTCTCCCTGTCACACTGCTTTTTCACCGTCTCCCCGTCACGCTGCTTATTCACCGTCTCTCTGTCACGCTGCTTTTTCACCACCGTCTCTCTGTCACGCTGCTTTCCCACCATCTCCCTGTCACGCTGCTTTTTCACCGTCTCCCCGTCACGCTGCTTTTTCACCTTCTCTCTGTAACGCTGCTTTCCCACTGTCTCTCTGTCACACTGCTTTCCCACCACCATCTCAATCACACTGCTTATTCACCGTCTCTGTCACGCTGCTCTTTCACCGTCTCTCTGTCACACTTTTTCACCACCGTCTCCCTGTCACGCTGCTCTTTCACCGTCACCCTGTCACGCTGCTCTTTCACCGTCTCTCTGTCACGCTGATTTTTCACCACCGTCTCCCTGTCACGCTGCTCTTTCACCATCTCTCTGTCACGCTGCTTTTTCACCGTCTCCCTGACACGCTGCTCTTTCACCGTCTCTCTGTCACGCTGCTTTTTCACCGTCTCCCTGACACGCTGCTCTTTCACCGTCTCCCTGACACGCTGATTTTTCACTGTCACGCTGCTTTTCCACCATCTCTCTGTCACACTGCTTTCCCACTGTCTCTCTGTCACACTGCTTTCCCACCACCATCTCCATCACACTGCTTATTCACCGTCTCTGTCACGCTGCTCTTTCACCGTCTCTCTGTCACACTTTTTCACCACCGTCTCCCTGTCACGCTGCTCTTTCACCGTCTCTCTGTCACGCTGCTTTTTCACCGTCTCCCTGACACGCTGCTCTTTCACCGTCTCCCTGACACGCTGATTTTTCTCTGTCACGCTGCTTTTCCACCGTCTCTCTGTCACACTGCTTTCCCACTGTCTCTCTGTCACGCTGCTTTTTCACTGTCTCCCTGTCACGCTGCTTTTTCACCGTCACCCTGTCACGCTGCTTTTCCACCGTCTCTCTGTCACGCTGCTTTTTCACCGTCTCCCTGTCACGCTGCTCTTTCACCGTCACCCTGTCACGCTGCTTTTTCACCGTCTCTCTGCTTTTTCACCGTCTCCCTGTCACGCTGCTTTTGGGCACTGGCTGGTCGCTCCCAGGCCAGGCCTGACCCTGGCTGGGTTTCAATCTCCCCTCCCCTCGGCCACAACAGATTTCCCTGAGTCTGCCAAATAATCCTCCCACAGACAAGTAACAACCACCTTCTCTTCCCACTCATTTGCCTCCCTGACCCTCTGACCTGCTCCTCATTAGCCAACTACAGTGTCTACATGTCGAAATTAATAGTTGAAGAATAGACTATTTCCCGACCTGTAAACCCACTACCACCCCTTCTCACCCCAGACCACCACTGCTTTCCCGCCTCATTCCCACCCTCCCAATCACGTGCAGCACCTCTACTGCCCTCTTTTTGCCCCACCACCACCATCTGTCCTGCCCCCTCCCAACCCACTGTCTCCCCCACCCCAATATTCTGCCCCAGTCCCCCACCTAGCCAGCTGCTCACCTGCCCCGCAGGGATGTGTCCTGGCCACCACGCGATGGCTGGCTCCCGCATTCCCCCCTCAAAAGTCGTCTCTTTTCCACAGAGGAATGGACCATTGCTGCCCCCTGTAACATAGACCTCTCAGTAGATGCACGGTCCCCATTACAGTCCCCTCTGTAGTTGCGCGGTCCCCACTGCTGACCCCTCAGTAGTTGCGCGGTCCCCATTACAGACCTCTCAGTAGTTGCGCGGTCTCCATTACAGTCTCCTCTATAGTTGCGCGGTCCCCATTACAGTCCCCTCTGTAGTTGCACGGTCCCCATTACTGACCCCTCAGTAGTTGCGCAGTCCCCATTACAGACCCCTCTGTAGTTGCGCGGTCCCCATTACAGACCCCTCTGTAGTTGCGCGGTCCCCATTACAGACTCCTGTACTTGCGCGGTCCCCATTACAGACCCCTCTGTAGTTGCGCGGTCCCCATTACAGACCCCTTAGTATTTGCACGGTCCCCATTACAGACCCCTCTGTAGTTGCGCGGTCCCCATTACAGACTCCTGTACTTGCGCGGTCCCCATTACAGACCCCTCTGTAGTTGCGCGGTCCCCATTACAGACCCCTTAGTATTTGCACGGTCCCCATTACAGTCCCCTCTGTAGTTGCGCGGTCCCCATTACTGACCCCTCAGTAGTTGCGCGGTCCCCATTACAGACCCCTCTGTAGTTGCGCGGTCCCTATTACAGACCCCTCTGTAGTTGCGCGGTCCCCATTACAGACCCCTCAGTAGATGTGTGGTCCCCATTACAGACCCCTCAGTAGTTGCGTGGTCCCCATTACAGACCCCTTAGTATTTGCACGGTCCCCATTACAGACCCCTCTGTGTTTGCGCGGTCCCCATTACAGACCCCTCAGTAGTCGCGCCACCCGCGCCCCCACACCGGCACGGCACCCCCTCCGTTACGGGCCCCCCTCCCCCATGTCACTGGCTTTCCCTTTCCAGCCCCGCGGCTATCACCTCTCTCCCTCCCTACCAACACTGCTTGTTGCCTATCCCCACCCTCTCCCGCATTGTTCTGACTGTGAATTCGTTATAAATACTGGGGGTGATGAAGAGGGGGTCTTTTCTCAGACAGTAGATAACTCCCTGACTCAATCTAATTCAGGGATTGAAGAAATGCCAAAGAGTACATTTGGAGAACAGGAGGAATGCCAGGACTGATGGGCAAAGGAATCAGACTCTCCAACGGGAAACATTTCATACACCTTCAGACCGGGAGGGAACAGGGAATGGGGACAAGTGGAGAGGTCAGTCACAGTGGGTGTTGTGGGGGGTGAGTCCTGATGTCCCATACTGGCTGCCGGCCAGCTGATGGGAGAAGGGGACCGGCAGGGTGGAACGGGTACAGGTGGGGAGGGAAGAGCAGGGGCGGAAAAAGACGGAGAAGGGCAGGGAGGGGAGTCTCTCTGACATCCCACACTAGTTGCTGCTGACCAGCTGATGGGAGAACAGGGAAGGGCAGAAGGGGAGGGGTGGGGAGAAGCAGGGAGTGAAGCTTCTGAAATCCCACACGAGCTACTGCTGACCAGCTGATGGGAGAAGGGGAGAAGAGGGAACTGATGAGAGGGGAGGGGAGGGAACAGGTGATAAGGGGAGAGGAGGGAACAGGTGAGAAGGGGAGGGGAAGGGAGGGAACAGATGAGAAGGGGAGGGGAGGGGAGGGAACAGATGAGAGGGGAGGGAACAGATGAGAAGGGGAGGGGAGGAAACAGGTGAGGAGGGGAGGGGAGGGAACAGGTGGGGAGGGGAGGAAACAGTTGAGGAGGGGAGGGGAGGGAACAGATGATAAGGGGAGGAGGGAACAGGTGAGGGGAGGAGAGGGAACATGTGAAAAGGGGAGGGGAGGGAACAGATGAGAAAGGGTGGGGAGGGAACAGGTGAGAAGGGGAGGGGATGGAACAGGTGAGGAGGGGAGGGGATGGAACAGGTGAGAAGGGGAGGAGAGGGAACAGGTGAGGAGGGGAGGGGATGGAACAGGTGAGAAGGGGAGGGGAGGGAACAGGTGAGAAGGGGAGGGGACAGATGAGAAGGGGAGGAGAGGGGAGGGAACAGATCAGAAGGGGAGGGGAGGGGACAGATGGGGAGGAGAGGGAACAGGTGCTAAGGGGAGGGGAGGGAAGGGAACAGATGAGAAGGGGAGGAGAGGGAACAGATGAGGAGGGGAGGGAACAGGTGAGGAGGGGAGGGAACAGATGATAAGGGGAGGAGGGAACAGGTGAGGGGAGGAGAGGGAACATGTGAAAAGGGGAGGGGAGGGGTGGGAACAGATGAGAAGGGGTCGGGAGGGAACAGGTGTGGAGGGGAGTGGATGGAACAGGTGAGAAGGGGAGGGGAGGGAACAGGTGAGGTGGGGAGGGGAGGGAACAGATGAGAAGGGGAGGGGAGGGAACAGGTGTGGAGGGGAGGGGATGGAACAGGTGAGAAGGGGAGGGGAGGGAACAGGTGAGAAGGGGAGGGGAGGGGACAGATGCGAAGGGGAGGGAAGGGAACAGATGAGAAGGGGAGGGGAGGGAACAGATGAGAAGGGGAGGAGAGGGAACAGGTGAGAAGGGGAGGGGAGGGAACAGATGAGAAGGGGAGGGGAGGGAACAGATGAGAAGGGGAGGGGAGGGAACAGATGAGAAGGGGAGGAGAGGGAACAGGTGAGAAGGGGTGGAGAGGGAACAGATGAGAAGGGGAGGGGAGGGAACAGGCAATAAGGGAAGGGGAGGGGCAGGTAGGAAACAGATGAGAAGGGGAGGAGAGGGAACAGGTGAGGAGGGGAGGGGAGCCTCTCTCTGCTATATCACACTGGCTGCTGCCGACCAGCGAACACACCTTGGTTGGGGGCAGAGATGAGAGCAGCCCCGTTGTCCGATGTGAAGAATACAAAGGTATTGTTTGCGACTCCCTGTGTGTACAGCTCCTGCAGAAGTTTCCCGATGCTGTCATCAATCTCACGCACTGCATCACCATACCTGATCAAGTCCATGCACAGTGTTAGGTACAATGTCTACATACGGCCACACTCCCACCTCACCCACCGAGCCTACAAGCCCAGCACTAAACCAACAACCCTTACGTGCTGGCAGCCAGCCCTCCCTACGTGTTTTCGGGTGCCTGGCCTCCCTGCATCATAGATTTTACAGCACAGAAACAGGCTATTCGGACCATCTCCTCCATACTGACTGAGATGTTTACCTTCACCAAACCCACTTGCCTGCATTAGGTAGTGTTCCTCTCTGCCTTTTCAATCCAAACACTTGTCCAAGTGTATCTGGCCACAGGGAAACACCGTGTGGGGACAGGACCCTCGGCATAGGGACAGCTCCCAGTTCATACCAACCATCAATCACCCATTCAAATCAATCCTACATTAGACTCATTTACGCAGTCTCAAAACCACAGATTTGATGATATATGACGGTGATAATAAACCGGATCTGAGATTGGAGGGCATGTGTTAGAACGAGAGGCTGGACAAACCTGGGTTGTTTTCTCTGCAGCAGCAGAGGCTGAGGGGAGATCTGATAATTTTATAAGATTTTGAGAGGCATAGATAGAGTAAACAAACATTATCTTTTTTCCCCCAGAGAGGCTTTGAGGAAAGAGAAGCAGAATAAATGGTGTAAAGGCAGTAAGGTAGAAGGGCTGAAATGTGTGTACCTCAATGCAAGAAGCATCAGGAACAAAGGTGATGAACTGAGAGCTTGGGTACATACATGGAATTATGATGTAGTGGCCATTACAGAGACTTGGCTGGCACCAGGGCAGGAATGGATTCTCAATATTCCTGGATTTCAGTGCTTTAAAAGGGATAAAGAGGGCAGAAAAAGGGGAGGAGGGGTGGCATTACTGGTCGGGGATACTATTACAGCTACAGAAAGGGTGGGTAATGTAGCAGGACCCTCTTTTGAGTCAATATGGGTGGAAGTCAGGAACAGGAAGGGAGCAGTTACTCTACTGGGGGTATTCTATAGGCCCCTTGGTAGCAGCAGAGATACAGAGCAGCAGATTGGGAGGCAGATTTTGGAAAGGTGCAAAAATAACAGGGTTGTTATCATGGGTGACTTTAACTTCCCTAATATTGATTGGCACCTGATTAGTTCCAAGCGTTTAGATGGGGCAGAGTTTGTTAAGTGTGTCCAGGATGGATTCCTGTCACAGTATGTGGACAGGCCGACCAGGGGGAATGCCATACTAGATCTAGTACTAGGTAATGAACTGGGTCAGGTCACAGATCTCTCAGTGGGTGAGCATCTGGGGGACAGTGACCACCACTCCCTGGCCTTTAGCATTATCATGGAAAAGGATAGAATCAGAGAGGACAGGAAAACTTTTAACTGGGGAAGGGCAAATTATGAGGCTATAAGGCTAGAACTTGCGGGTCTGAATTGGGACGATGTTTTTGCAGGGAAATGTACTATGGACATGTGGTCGATGTTTAGAGATCTCTTGCAGGATGTTAGGGATAAATTTGTCCCGGTGAGGAAGATAAAGGATGGTAGGGTGAAGGAACCATGGGTGACAAGTGAGGTGGAAAATCTAGTCAGGTGGAAGAAGGCAGCATACATGAGGTTTAGGAAGCAAGGATCAGATGGGTCTATTGAGGAATATAGGGTAACAAGAAAGGAGCTTAACGAGGGGCAGAGGAGAGCAAGAAGGGGGCATGAGAAGGCCTTGGTGAGTAGGGTAAAGGAAAACCTCAAGGCATTCTTCAATTATGTGGGAAAACAAAAGGATGACAGGAGTGAAGGTAGGACCGATTAGAGATAAATGTGGGAAGATGTGCCTGGAGGCTGTGGAAGTGAGCGAGGTCCTCAATGAATACTTCCCTTTGGTATTCACCAATGAGAGGGAACTTGATGAAGGTGAGGACAATATGAGTGAGGTTGATGTTCTGGAGCATGCTGATATTAAGGGAGAGGAAGTGTTTGAGTTGTTAAAATACATTAGGACAGATAGGTCCCCGGGGCCTGATGTAATATTCCCCAGGCAACTCCACGAGGTGAGGGAAGAGATTGCTGAGCCTCTGGCTAGGATCTTTATGTCCTTGTTGTCTACAGGAATGGTACCGGAGGATTGGAGGGAGGCGAATGTTGTTCCCTTGTTCAAAAAAGGTAGTAGGCATAGTCCAGGTAATTATAGACCAGTGAGCCTTACGTCTGTGGTGGGAATGCTGTTGGAAAAGATTCTTAGAGATAGGATCTATAGGCATTTAGAGAATCGTGGTCTGATCAGGGACTGTCAGCATGGCTTTGTGAAGGGCAGATCGTGTCTAACAAGCCTGATAGAGTTCTTTGAGGTGGTGACCAGGCATATAGATGAGGGTAGTGCAGTGGATGTGATCTACATGGATTTTAGTAAGGCATTTGACAAGGTTCCACACAGTAGGCTTATTCAGAAAGTTAGAAGGCATGGGATCCAGGGAAGTTTGGCCAGGTGGATTCAGAATTGGCTTGCCTGCAGAAGGCAGAGGGTGGTAATGGAGGGAGTGCATTCAGATTGGAGGATTGTGACTAGTGGTGTCCCACAAGGATCTGTTCTGGGACCTCTACTTTTCGTGATTTTTATTAACGACCTGGATGTGGGGGTAGAAGGGTGGGTTGGCAAGTTTGCAGATGACACAAAGGTTGGTGGTATTGTAGATAGTGCAGAGGATTGTCGAAGATTGCAGATAGACATTGATAGGATGCAGAAGTGGGCTGAGAAGTGGCAGATGGAGTTCAACCCAGAGAAGTGTGAGGTGGTACACTTTGGAAGGACAAACTCCAAGGCAGAGTACAAAGTAAATGGCAGGATACTTGGTAGTGTGGAGGAGCAGAGGGATCTGGGGGTACATGTCCACAGATCCCTGAAAGTTGCCTCACAGGTATGTAGGGTAGTTAAGAAAGCTTATGGGGTGTTAGCTTTCATAAGTCGAGGGACAGAGTTTAAGAGTTGCGAGGTAATGATGCAGCTCTATGAAACTCTGGTTCGGCCACACTTGGAGTACGTTGTCCAGTTCTGGTTGCCTCACTATAGGAAGGATGTGGAAGCATTGGAAAGGGTACAGAAGAGATTTGCTAGGGTGCTGCCTGGTTTAGAGAGTATGGATTATGATCAGAGATTAAGGGAGCTAGGGCTTTACTCTTTGGAGAGAAGGAGAATGGAGGAGACATGATAGAGGTGTACAAGATAATAAGAGGAATAGATAAGAGTGGATAGTTAGCTCCTCTTCCCCAGGGCACCACTGCTCAATACAAGAGGACATGGCTTTAAGGTAAGGGGTGGGAAGTTCAAGGGGGATATTGGAGGAAGGTTATTTTTACTAAGAGAGCGGTTGGTGCGTGGAATGCACTGCCTGAGTCAGTGGTGGAGGCAGATACACTAGTGAAATTTAAGAGACTATTAGACAGGTATTTAGAGGAATTTAAGGTGGAGGGTTATATGGGAGGCAGGGTTTGAGGGTCGGCACAACAATGTGGGCCGAAGGGCCTGTAGTATGCGGTACTATTCTATGTTCTATGAAATATCTAATACCAGAGACCATGCATTTAAGGTGAGAGGGAGGATTTTTAAGGAGATCTGAGAGGCATTTATTTTAACAGAGTGGTGAGTGCGGTGGGGGTCGAGGCAAAACAGTAGAGACTTTTAGATACACACATTAACATGAGCAAAATGGAAGGGTATGGACATTGTGTAGACAGAAAAGATTAATACAGTTAGCAATTTGAAACATTGAAAACCTACAGCACAATACAGGCCCTTCGGCCCACAAAGCTGTGCTGAACATATCCTTACCTGAGAAATTACCTGGGGTTACCCATAGCCCTCTATTTTTCTAAGCTCCATATATCTGTCCAGGAGTCTCTTAAAAGACCCTATCGTATCCGCCTCCACCACCATCGCTGGCGCCCATTCCACACACTCACCACTCTCTGCGTAAAAAACTTAACCCTGACATCTTCTCTGTACCTACGTCCAAGCACATTAAACCTGTGTCCTTTTGTGGCAACCATTTCAGTCCTGGGAAAAAGCCTCTGACTATCCACACGATCAATCCCTCTCATCATCTTATACACCTCTATCAGGTCACCTCTCACCCTCCGTTGTTCCAAGGAAAAAAGGCCGAGTTTACTCAACCTATTCTCATAAGGCATGCTCCCCAATCCAGGCAACATCCTTGTAAATCTCCTCTGCACCCTTTCTATGGTTTCCACATCCTTCCTGTAGTGAGGTGACCAGAACTGAGCACAGTACTCCAAGTGGGGTCTGACCAGGGTCCGATATAGCTGCAACATTACCTCTCGGCCCCTAAACTCAATCCCACGATTAGTGAAGGCCAATACACCATATGCCTTCTTAATCACAGAGTCAACCTGCGCAGCTGCTTTGAGTGTCCTATGGACTCGGACCTGAACCTCCACACTGCCAAGACTCTTACCATTAATACTATATTCTGTCATCATACTTGCCTTAAGAAAATGAACCACCTCACACTTACCTGGGTGGTACTCCATCAGCCACTTTGATGACTAAGTTAACTGGTTCAGCACAACACTGTCGCCTGGAGAACCTGTCCCTGTCCCAGTGCTGCACTGGCCTACCTTCTGTTTTCGATGTTTGTGATAGTCAAGCTGATTTGGATACTTACAAGCCTCTCTTACTCGTTCCCAGATACGCCTTCGATGCATAGACAGGAGCGTGGGTGGCATCAGCAGCCCAGTAGAGGAAGAAATGTTTGCGTTGTGCAACTTGTCTCCGGATAAACTCAATCCCCTCCTGCAGCCGAATATCATCAGAGAATTATACATCAGCCAGGCTGGAACGGGAGAGCAGACTCGATGTGCTGAATGCCTAATTCTGCTTCAATGTCTTGCAGTCGAAACTTGATCAGCTCAGACCTGGCCTCGTGTTCTGCCTCTGGTCTGGGACTGAAACGTGCTGAGCCGGACTCAGCAGTACCGGAGGCACTAGACTCATGTCATGAACTCCAAGAACAACTTCTAAACCGGAAAGACGGAACGCGGCTTGGGACGCAACAGAACACATGACAGGGAAGTTTGATGTCACGAGAGAGTGTGATGGAACTCAGATCAGGAGTGTGATGTCATGGAGCGGGGGAGGGGGCATGTAGGAGTGATTCAGAGGAGAGAGGGTATTACTACAGATGACATGGGTTCTGGGTTGACAGTGAGCTCTGACATTACCTGCAGGTAGATCTGGGTGAGGTTGGACTCCCCAGTTGCTCG
Source organism: Mobula birostris (assembly GCF_030028105.1). NCBI lineage: Eukaryota > Metazoa > Chordata > Chondrichthyes > Myliobatiformes > Myliobatidae > Mobula > Mobula birostris. The sequence goes on from NC_092384.1 coordinate 84,275,679, forward strand.
GTCAATCTGGAACTCTTCATAGTATCTGTGGTACGAAGACAACAAACCATGTCTGTCACAAGCCGAACCCACTGGTATCCGCCCCCAGACTCACCACACTGAAACCCCTCACACTGAATACCACCAGTACCTACCGCACCAACCCCTTCACACAGAACACCCCCAGAACATCCCCCTCAAACCCATCACACTGAACACCACTGGTGAAGCCTTGGACCTCTTGGTGAAGGGGTTTGCAGTGCACTACTGGGTATTCTGAGCCTTGAGTGCTCACTCTCGCTGAGCCACAGTCACAGTGATTCCATCGTTAATGAAAACTGTGCATGTTTCCTTGCACCCTGGTCAAAAGTACCCCCAGTCTCAGCTCAGCCGCACATTACCTGCCCACCATCTCGGAATTGTTGTAGACAGGAATGTTGGGTCTATCCTTGTTGTTGTATGGCCCAAAGTGGCAGTTTGGTGCTCCAAACCATTCATCAAAGCCGTGCCTGAGGGGATGGAACCGGGCACGATGCCCCAGGTGCCTGGGGAGATAGGAAAGCAAGTCCTCACAAGGTAGATTATAACAATCGTGAAACTTAACCAAGTTCAAAGGAGATGTGAGGGGCAAGTCTTCTGTTACGCAGAGTGGTGGTGGAGGCAGATATTTTACAGACTTTGAAGAGACGTTTAGATGACACATGAACATGAGGAAAATGGAAGGATGTGGACATTGTATAGGCAGAATTAGATTAGTTGGGATTTGATAACTAATTTATCTGGTTCAGCACAACACTGCGGCCTGAATGGCCTGTCCCAGAGCTGTACTCTGATATGTTCTCTGTAACAGACCTCATATCTTATCAGTTCTGGCCATGACAATGCAGTGGGCAAGATGCATGAACTCCATTACTAGCAGCAAAATCTTTTAGAACAGGGGTCGGCAACCTTTTTGCCTCTGTGGGCTGGATTGCATATTAATGAGCGGATGGTGGGCCAGATAAATGCCATGAAAAACTTGAAATATGGGAATTATCCATTTAGAACATAGAACATAGAATAGTACAGCACATTACAGGCCCTTCGGCCCACAATGTTGTGCCGACCCTCAAACCCTGCCTTCCATATAACCCCCACCTTAAATTCCTCCATATACCTGTCTAGTAGTCTCTCAAACTTCACTAGTGTATCTGCCTCCACCACTGACTCAGGCAGTGCATTCCACGCACCAACCACTCTCTGAGTAAAAAACCTTCCTCTAATATCCCCCTTGAACTTCCCACCCCTTACCTTAAAGCCATGTCCTCTTGTATTGAGCAGTGGTGCCCTGGGGAAGAGGTGCTGGCTATCCACTCTATCTATTCCTCTTATTATCTTTTACATCACTATCATGTCTCCTCTCATCCTCCTTCTCTCCAAAGAGTAAAGCCCTAGCTCCCTTAATCTCTGATCATAATGCATACTCTCTAAACCAGGCAGCATCCTGGTAAATCTCCTCTGTACCCTTTCCAATGCTTCCACATCCTTCCTATAGTGAGGCGACCAGAACTGAACACAGTACTCCAAGTGTGGCCTAACCAGAGTTTTATAGAGCTGCATCATTACATCGCGACTCTTAAACTCTATCCCTCGACTTACGAAAGCTAACACCCCATAAGCTTTATTAACTACCCTATCCACCTGTGAGACAACTTTCAGGGATCTGTGGACATGTACCCCCAGATTCCTCTGCTCCTCCACACTACCAAGTATCCTGCCTTTAAATACATCTAGTTATGTTTTACCTCAAATTAATGAATGGTGCCTGCTAGAAAATCATTTGTGCTTAAGGCTGCCTACCCCTGTTCACTATCTAATTCTCAGCTCCACAAATACCAGTCCAGGTCAGACCAGCTCCAAGGGTGGATTATGTCAGCTGCTGAATGGAGAACAGATGGCAGCATCTGTGGTTCTTCAGGAAAGGCAAAGCACCCTGGAGTGGGTGGGATGAAGAGTGAGCATATCTGTGCAGAGATGGGGGAGTTGGGGCTGTTTCCCAGGGACAGAGAGCAAGAGGGAGACTTCACAGATGTGTAGTGTTTAAAATGTACAGGGCGTTTGGACAGGAAAATGGAGTGAAAAGATTTTAGGGATATAGGACAATCACAGACAATAGGATTAGATCATGGATGCATTAATTTGAAGGGCATGTTTCTTATTGTCATAGTCATAGTCATACTTTACTGATCCCAGGGGAAATTGGTTTTTGTTACAGTTGCACCATAAATAGTAAATAGTAATAAAACCATAAATAGTTAAATAGTAATATGTAAATTATGCCAGTAAATTATGAATAAGTCCAGGACCAGCCTATTGGCTCAGGGTGTCTGACCCTCCAAGGGAGGAGTTGTAAAGTTTGATGGCCACAGGCAGGAATGACTTCCTATGATGCTCTGTGTTGCATCTCGGTGGAATGAGTCTCTATGCAGTGGATGGGAGACATTGTCCAAGATGGCATGTGGAACTCTAAGAAACCCTGTCATTATACACTGTTCACATCAGACATATCTGTGAAGATTGAAGTTAACCTACCATTTCCCAACAATTTTGCTGGAATATCCTGCCTTTTTTAGGAGTTCTGGCAACAGAATTTCTGAACCAGGGATTCCTCCCACGATTTCCTGTGGTGTGTATCCTGTGGAGACAGAGATTGTGGTGTCACTGTAAAGAGAAACGGGCTCTCTAAGAGTGAACACATTCACTTACTCAGCCCCAATCCTCTGATCTGTTCCCCCACTGTCATTAGGTGTGCCTTCACACTTTGACTTGCACACTTATTCCATAACCACAACTCCTGCTAACATAGGTCTCCAACAAAGCTGAACGTTCCACAAGAACATTCAAAGGTCAGCCACCAGAGGAGGTAACAGGTAGCCACCAAAGATCTTGGTCACAAGAGGTTTCAAGATAGATGGTGAGGAAAAGATCTCTGTTTATTATTAACACAAGATATAAGTGTGGTTGGCAAGGATCCCTGTGAGGGCAATGGTGAGGTGAAGGCTGGGGATTAAAGTTAGACCACAGAACACTACAGAAAAATACAGGCCATTCGGTCCATGTTATTGTGCTGACCTTTGAACTTACTCCAAAATCAATCTAGTTCTCCATTTTTATTGTATCTTTGTTCCTTTCTTAGAGTATCTTAAGTTTTCCCAGTGTATCTACCTCAACCACCACATCTGGCAGTGTGGGCAGCCACGTAACACTTTCTGTGTTAAAAACGTTACCTCTGATACCCCTCTATGTGCAAACAGGAAGCAATACAGGAACAGGAAGGTTAGCGTTCATTTCCAGAGGAGTAGAGTATAGGAGCAGGGATGTGATGTTGAGGCTCTATAAGGCGCTGGTGAGACCTCACTTGGAGTACTGTGGGCAGTTTTGGTCTCCTTATTTAAGAAAGGATGTGCTGACGTTGGAGAGGGTTCAGAGAAGATTCACTAGAATGATCCCGGGAATGAGAGGGTTAACATATGAGGAACGTTTGTCCGCTCTTGGACTGTATTCCTTGGAGTTTAGAAGAATGAGGGGAGACCTCATAGAAACATTTCGAATGTTGAAAGGCATGGATAGAGTGGATGTGGCAAAGTTGTTTCCCATGATGGGGGAGTCTAGTACGAGAGGGCATGACTTAAGGATTGAAGGGCACCCTTTCAGAACAGAAATGCGAAGAAATTTTTTTAGTCAGAGGGTGGTGAATCTATGGAATTTGTTGCCACGGGCAGCAGTGGAGGCCAAGTCATTGGGTGTATTTAAGGCAGAGATTGATAGGTATCTGAGTAGCCAGGGCATCAAAGGTTATGGTGAGAAGGCGGGGCAGTGGGACTAAATAGGAGAAAATGGATCAGCTCATGATAAAATGGCGGAGCAGACTCGATGGGCCGAATGGCCTACTTCTGCTCCTTTGTCTTATGGTCTAATATACAAACAGGAGGAGGAGAAGATGACAATGCGACGCAGTGCGCAGTGGCCACTCCGGTGAATGATATCTGTTATCTGTCAAGTAGGGTGCCGTGCACAATCCTGATTTGATGGAGACAGACGTGAGAGCACGGAGTTGAACATCTGGAGAAACTTCTGAAATGCCTGCTTCGCTGCCGCTGCTACTGTGTGATCCAGAATCTCCAGAGGAGAAGGCCCCGAGTCCTTGGCTTTGCTTGTTGCTCAGCGGCCGGGGTAGGTCGAAGCGCTTGGCAGAAGATGGTACTCGGGAAACTGTATCGGAGGGCTGGTCGGAGGCTCGAAGTTTTCGGACGGACTCAGAGTCGGCTGTGGTTGGGTGCTTCCAATGCATCGGCAGTTGTCGGCACCTGGAGGTTTATGGCAGGGAGAGTTTCTCCCTTTTGCCGCCTGCTATCGGGTCTATCAGGAGTCGAACGGAACCTTGAGACTTTTTTTTACTGTGCCCGTGGTCTGCTCTTTATCAAATTATGGTATTACTTTGCACTGCTGTAACGATATGTTATAATTATGTGGTCTTGTCAGTGTTAGTCTTTGGTTTGTCCTGTTTTTTTGTGATATCACTCTGAAGGAACATTGTATCATTTCTTAATGCATGCACTTCTAAATGACAATAAACGAGGACTGAGTGTCCTCATAATCTAATCTAATTTGTTTACAGAGGATGCTGGAATTCAACTCTTCAACTTCAATGCCCTGAGCTCTAACAGTTTGGCACTAAATGCTATGCTACTGTAACACCGTTCTTATCAACTGAAACACATTTTTGTTGGACCTGGACTGGAACATCATGTTCTGGAGAGCAGTCTCCAGCATTTCAACTGTGTTTGTGTCAGGTTCCACGCACACTAAATGCTGGAGGAACTCAGCTGGTCAGTCAGCATCTTTAGTTTGCTGCTAATTAACCAACCCTCTACCCCGGAAATGGTTACCTTCCATTCCTACTCCTGCTTGAAAACATTAAACGCTCCTCCACAGCTCTGATGAAAAGACAACAACCTACACCTCTGCAGATATGTCTCCTTGAATCCTAGGACTCAGGCCTCCAGATCCAGGGGAGTTGTCAATCTCAGGCCCTGTTATTTTGACCAGTTGGGGCTGCTTTGTAATGTATGCCCTCACTCCCATACCCCCTTAGTTACCTACCTGTTTCACACACTGTTATGTCTTCTGCCATTTCTAAACTCCACAGTGTCGGCTTTCACCAAAAAACCTTGCTTGTATGTCCATGTTCACACTTACCTCGTCTTCATATTTATTCCTGGTCTGCACTTCGTCACTTCCCACCTTCCTTTAGCCTGAACTTCACTCACCTTGTCACTGACAGAAGTCTCTCCCTCAACCTAACGGCATCTCTTGCTGGCTGTAGACAACGTCACTCTGTGCTAACACAGACCCATCTCAGCACTAACCCTCTGTCTCACATCCCCCATGCCCTGGTACTGGTTGTTTCATGGAGCACTTACCCCCTTAACTCGGCTGTCTTGTGCCTGGCTTCACCCCCACCCAGTGCTGACCGTTTTACAGATTAGTTAATATAATCACCACCAACCCTCACCCGGTGACTGTTTTACAGATTAGTTAATACCATCACCACCAACCCCCACCTGGTGACTGTTTAACAGGTTAGTTAATACCATCACCACCAAACCCCACCCGGTGACTGTTTAACAGTTTAGTTAATACAATCACCACCAACCCCCACCCAGTGACGGTTTAACAGATTAGTTAATACCATCACCACCAACCCTCACCCGGTGACCGTTCAACAGTTTAGTTAATACCATCACCACCAACCCCCACCCGGTGACTGTTTAACAGATTAGTTAATACCATCACCACCAACCCCCACCCGGTGACTGTTTAACAGATTAGTTAATACCATCACCACCAACCCCCACCCGGTGACTGTTTAACAGGTTAGTTAATACCATCACCACCAACCCCCACCCGGTGACTGTTTAACAGGTTAGTTAATACCATCACCACCAACCTCCACCCGGTGACTGTTTAACAGGTTAGTTAATACCATCACCACCAACCCCCACCTGGTGACCGTTTAACAGATTAGTTAATACCATCACCACCCGGTGCTGACGGTTCTACAAAACACTTAGCCCCCTCCCTTACCCACCACCTGGAAGCAGCTGAGTGCTTCCCTCACCATTGCGGGCGTGAGCGTTGGTTGTGTAGAAACCATTCCTGAGAGGAAGGCGGCCGGTCAGCAGTGCTGCGCGGGCTGCGGGGGAGGAAACTAATGTCATTACGTACGTCAATACTCAGTGTACAACACTCAAAATGAGACTCGATGGACTGAATGGCCACATTCTACCCCTATGTTCAATCTGCAGCTGAGTACCATTCAAACACCACACTGACACACCCAGACCCTATCCCATCACTCCATGATGCTATCACTTGCCTACGTACCATAAAACCATCATTCATAAACACACTCTGCATAGTCACTCCAACATCACGCAAAATATCACTCCCAGTCACTCTGCACTGTCTCCCTCACACCCCATACTATCACTCCCAAACACACTTTGCACTGTCTCCCTGACACGCTCCAATACCAACACTCCCCACACCTCCACTCCCTGACACCTCAATACCATCACTCCCACACTGTCACTCCCAAACACACTCTGCACAGTCGCTCCTCAATATACCACAATGCCGTCACTCCCCACACCATCACTCCCAAACACACTCTACGCAGCCACTCCCTGACACCTCAATACCATCACTCCCACACTGTCACTCCCAAACACACTCTGCACAGTCGCCCCCGATATAACCCCGACTTCTATAACATAAAGGTTTGGGATGTTGTGGATGGTGTGGAGGGCTGTCAGAGGATAGGATGCAAAACTGGGCTGAGAAGTGGCAGATGGAGTTCAGCCCAGATAAGTGTGAAGTGGTTCATTTTGGTAGGTCAAATATGATGGCAAAATACAATATTAATGGTAAGACTCTTGGCAGTGTGGAGGATCAGAGGGATCTTGGGGTCCGAGTAGTACAACATAGAATAAATAGTACAGCACATTACAGGCCCTTCGGTCCACAATATTGTGCCAACCCTTAAACCCTGCCTCCCATATAAACCCCCACCTTAAATTCCTCCATATACCTGTCTAGTAGTCTCTTAAACTTCACTAGTGTATCTGCCTCCACCACTGACTCGGGCACCAACCACTCTCTGAGTAAAAAACCTTCCTCTAATATCCCCCTTGAACTTCCCACCCCTTACCTTAAAGCCATGTCCTCTTGTACTGAGCAGTGGTGCCCTGGGGAAGAGGGGCTGGCTATCCACTCTATCTATTCCTCTTATTATCTTGTATACCTCTACCATGTCTCCTCTCATCCTCCTTCTCTCCAAAGAGTAAAGCCCTAGCTCCCTTAATCTCTGATCACAATGCATAATCTCTAAACCAGGCAACATCCTGGTAAATCTCCTCTGTATCCTTTGCAGTGCTTCCAAATCTTTCCTATAGTGAGGTGACCAGAACTGGACACAAGTGTGGCCTAACCAGAGTTTTATAGAGCTGCATCATTTCCCGCAACTCTTAAACTCTATCCCTTGACCTATGAAAGCTAACACCCCATAAGTTTTCTTAACTACCCTGTTTACAGGTGTCCCCCGCTTTTCGAACATTCGCTTTACAAAACCTCACTGTGACGAAAGACCTACATTAGTTACCTGTTTTTGCTAACAGAAGGTGTTTTCACTGTTACGAAAAAAGGCAGCGCGCGCCTCGAGCAGCCGCTCTCCCCCGGATTCAGAACTGCATTCTTGCTGGCATTGCTTACACACGTGCCTTTGAGCATCTGTTTGCAAGATGAGTTCTAAGGTATTGGAAAAGCCTAAAAGAGCTCGTAAGGGTGTTACACTTAGCATAAAACTAGACATAATTAAGCGTTTCAATCGTGGTGAACGAAGTAAGGACAAAGTGAGTTTGGCTTGTGGAAGTTGACGAAGATGATGTTGAAGAGGTTTTGGCATCCCATGACCAAGAACTGATAGGTGAAGAGCTGATGCAATTGGAAGAGGAAAGGATAACAATCGAAACCGAATGCAGTAGCGAACGGACCAAAAGTGAAGTCGTCCAGGAACTGAAAGTGAAGCAACTGCATGAGATTTTCGCTGCAATGACTGCAGAAAAGTACGACTTTAATTTTGAAAGGGCACGTAGGCTTAGGGCATATTTGCAAGATGGTTTGAGTGCTTACAAAGAACCGTACGATAGAAAAATGCGCGAGGCTAGCAGTCAAGCATACAGTCGTTTTTCAAGCCTTCCACATCAGCCACAGCAGATGACGAACCTCGACCTTCGACATCGAGGCAGGCAGACAGTGAAGATGACCTGCCTGCCCTGATGGAAACAGATGACACCCCAGTGTCCCACCACCCCTACCCCCGGGCCACGGACAGTTACCGATTCGCGGAGAATGCAGCAGTAGTCGAGAGGCACTCAGCACATCTTTGAGAAAAAAAGCCGAAATAAACAAGCTAATTAATTAGATTGCCAATTGCGTCACCTCTGATCTAGGCCGACATTGACGTGCCAGGCAGCACCTAATTAATTAGCTTGTTTATTTCGGCTTTTTTCTTAAAGATGTGCTGGGTGCGTACCGGCCACCACTGTACCCCTGCATACTTCGCGGACCAGTATCGGTTCGCTGCCCGGAGGTTGGGGACCACTGCACCACCCCAACTCCTACGACTCAGCCTGACACACCATCATCAGTGTGCTCAGCGCTGTCTTCCCAATTCCCGTAAGTGATACACTGTACATACATTATTTCTACTTTATATAGGCTGTGTATTTTTATGCATTATTTGGCATGATTTGGCAGTTTCATAGTTTAAAGGTTACTGGACAGAGTGTTTTTGCCGAGAGCGCTTGCGTGAGATTTTCGCTACGGAGAACAGTGCGGCAATGATTGTAGAGAAGTATTTCTACTTTATATAGGCTGTGTATTTATCATATAATTCCCGCTTTTACTATATGTTACTGTTATTTTAGGTTTTATGCGTTAATTGGCATGATTTGGTAGGTTATTTATGGGTCTGCGAACGCTCACAAATTTTTCCCATATAAATAAATGGTAATTGCTCCCTCACTTTACGACATTCCGGCTTACGAACTGTTTCATAGGAACACTCTACCTTCAGATGGCAGGGGAAACCTGTACCTGTGAGGCAACTTTCAGGGATCTGTGGACATGTACCCCCAGATCCCTCTGCTCCTCCACACTATCAAGTATCCTGCCATTTACTTTGTACTCTGCCTTGGAGTTTGTCCTTCCAAAGTGTACCACCTCACACTTCTCCGGGTTGAACTCCATCTGCCACTTCTCAGCCCACCTGTGCATCCTATCAATGTCTCTCTGCAATCTTTGACAATCCTCTACACTATCTACAACACCACCAACCTTTGTGTCGTCTGCAAACTTGCCAACCCACCTTTCTACCCCCACATCAAGGTCATTAATAAAAATCACGCAAAGTAGAGGTCCCAGAACAGATCCTTGTGGGACACCACTAGTCACGATCCTCCAATCTGAATGCACTCCCTCCATTACCACCCTCTGCCTTCTGCAGGCAAGCCAATTCTGAATCCACCTGGCCAAACTTCCCTGGATCCCATACCTTCTGACTTTCTGAATGAGCCTACCATGTGGAACCTTGTCAAATACCTTACTAAAATCCATGTAGATCACATCCACTGCACTACCCTCATCTATATGCCTGATCACCTCCTCAAAGAACTCTATCAGGCTTGTTAGACACGATTTGCCCTTCACAAAGCCATGCTGACTGTCCCTGATCAGACCATGATTCTCTAAATGTCCATAGATCCTATCTCTAAGAATCTTTTCCAACCACGTTCCCACCACAGACGTAAGGCTCACTGGTCTATAATTACCTTTTTTGAACAAGGGGACAACATTCGCCTCCCTCCAATCCTCTGGTACCATTCCCGTGGACAACGAGGACATAAAGATCTTAGCCAGAGGCTCAGCAATCTCTTCCCTCACCTCATGGAGCAGCCTGGGGAATATTCCATCAGGACCCGGGGACTTACCCTTCCTAGTGTATTTTAACAACTCCAACACCTCCTCTCCCTTAATATCAACATGCTCCAGAACATCAACCTCACTCATATTGTCCTCACCATCATCAAGTTCCCTCTCATTGGTGAATACCAAAGAGAAGTATTCATTGAGGACCTCACTCACTTCCATAGCCTCCAGGCACATCTTCCCACCTTTATCTCTAATCGGTCCTACCTTCACTCCTGTCATCCTTCTGTTCTTCACATAATTGAAGAATGCCTTGGGGTTTTCCTTTACCCTACTCGCCAAGGCCTTCTCATGCCCCCTTCTTGCTCTCCTCTGCCCCTCCTTAAGCTCCTTTCCTGCTACCCTATATTCCTCAATAGACCCATCTGATCCTTGCTTCCGAAACCTCATGTATGCTGCCTTCTTCCACCTGACTAGATTCTCCACCTCACTTGTCACCCATGGTTCCTTCACCCTACCATTCTTTATCTTCCTCACCAGGACAAATTTATCCCTAACATCCTGCAAGAGATCCCTAAACATCGACCACATGTCCATAGCACATTTCCCTGCAAAAACAGCATCCCAATTCACACCTGCAAGTTCTAGCCTTATAGCCTCATAATTTGCCTTTCCCCAATTAAAAATTTTCCTGTCCTCCCTGATTTTATCCTTTTCCATGATAATGCTAAAGGCCAGGGAGTGGTGGTCACTGTCCCCCAGATGCGCACCCATTAAGAGATCTGTGACCTGACCCGGTTCATTACCTAATACCAGACATCCTACCTCTCCCGGAAGTTCCGGAGTCTCCCGTATAGGAATAGTGGCTCCCTGATGCCCACAAATTATATACAATATCACGGAAAGCAATTTTTTTGAGAGCGAGCGAGCGAAAGTAAGAGAGAGTGCGAGAGCGACCACAAGAGAGTGCGCGCACGAGCGAGACAGCGCGAGAGAGCAAGCAAGCAAGAGCGCGAGAGAGCAAGAGTGAGAGCGCGCCATGGCAGAGTGTTCCAAAAAAATATAAAACATACGTCACCCCAGACTACACTAAAGTGTACCCCTGCCTAATAGGGGTCAAAAATAATGACAGTGTTGCTCGCTGCACTGTTTGCAACAGTGACTTTTCTATTGCCCATGGTGGGTTAAGACTGCAAAAGACGTGTTGAGGTGAGTTTAACAGGTGTCCTTCGTTCATTAGCATAGCTAACGTATTTAAACTAGCTGATTAGCTGCTAAGGAGCTACTCTATTGCAGACATCCCACCTCTCCCGGAAGGCTCCCGCAAATTGATGGTGCTACCTCCCTGAAATGAGTTTTTGAAGGGTGGGATGTCTGTAACACTAGATTTAGAATGGCATTCCCCTGGTCGGCCTGTCAACATACTGTGACAGGAATACATCCTGGACACACTTAATAAACTCTGCTCCATCTAAACCATCGGAACTAATAATGCGCTAATCAATATTAGAGAAGTTAAAGTCACCCATGATAACAACCCTGTTATTTTTGCACCTTTCCAAAATCTGCCTCCCAATTTGCTCCTCGGTATCTCTGCTGCTACCAGGGGGCCTATAGAATACTCTCAATAGGGTAACTGCTCCCTTCCTGTTCCTGACTTCCACCTATAGTGACTCAAAAGAGGATCCTGCTACACTACCCACCCTTTCTGTAGCTGTAATAGTATCCCTGACCAGTAATGCCACCCTTCCTCCCCCCACTATCCCTTTTAAAGCACTGAAATCCAGGAATATTGAGAATCCATTCCTGCCCTGATGCCAGCCAAGTCTCTGTAATGGCCACTACATCATAATTCCATGTATGTATCCAAACTCTCAGTTCACCACCTTTGTTCCTGATGCTTCTTGCATTGAAGTACACGCACTTTAGCCCTTCTACCTTACTACCTTTACACCCTTTATTCTGCTTCTCTTTCCTCAAAGCCTCTCCGTATGTTAGATCTGGCTTTACACCATGTACTATACTTGCAGTTCTCGCATGATCTTTATCCTCCTCCACCTCACTATCTGCTCTAACACTCTGGTTCCCCTCCCCCTGCAAATCTAGTTTAAACCTCCCGGAGCAGCACTAGCAAACCTTCCCCTGAGGATGTTAGTCCCCCTACAGTTCAGGTGCAAACCGTCCCGTCGGAACAGGTCCCACCTTCTCTGGAACAAGGCCCAATTGTCCAGAAACATGAAGCCCTCCCTCCTGCACCAACTCCTTAGCCACATATTTAACTGCATTATCTTCCTATTTCTAGCCTCACTAGCACGTGGCATGGGTAGCAATCCTGAGATTGCAACCCTGGATGTCTTGTCCTTCAACTTTGCACCTAACTCCCTAAATTCTCTTTGCAGGACCTCTTCCTTCTTCCTATCCACGTCATTGGTCCCCACATGGACCACGACATCTGGCTGCTCACCCTCCCTCTTGAGATTTACCGAGAACTCGATCCGAGATATCGCGGACCCTGGCACCAGGGAGGCAACAGACCATCCGGGATTCTCGATCTCTTCCATAGAACCTCTTAACTGTCCCCCTAACTATCGAATCCCCTATCACTACTGCTCTCCTCTTTTCCCTCCTTCCTTTCTGAGCTGAGGGTCCCATCTCGGTGCCAGAGACGCAACCACTGCAACTTGTCCCTGGTAGGTCGTCCTCACCAACAGTATCCAAAATGATGTACTTATTATTGACACTCCATAGGACACTCAAAGCTGCTATGCAGGTTGACTATGTGGTTAAGAAGGCATACGGTGCATTGGCCTTCATCAACTGTGGGATTCAGCTTAAGAGCCGAGAGGTAATGTTGCAGCTAAATAGAACCATGGTCAGACCCCACTTGGAGTACTGTGCTCAGTTCTGGTCGCCTCACTATAGGAAGGATGTGAAAGCCATAGAAAGGGTGCAGAGGAGATTTACAAGGATGTTGCCTGGATTGGGGAGCATGCCTTATGAGAACAGGTTGAGTGAACTCGGCCTTTTCTCCCTGGAGCGACAGAGGATGAGAGGTGACCTAACAGAGGTGTACAAGATGATGAGAAGCATTGATCGTGTGGATAGTTAAGAGGTTTTTTCCCTGGGCTGAAATGGCTAACACGAGAGGGCACAATTTTAAAGTGTTGGGAAGTAGGTACAGAGGGGATGTCAGGGGTAAGTTTTTTACACAGATGGTGAGTGCATGGAATGGGCTGCCGGCAACGGTGGTGGAGGCAGAAACGATAGGGTCTTTTAAGAGATTCCTGGATGGGTACATGGAGCTTAGAAAAATAGAGGGTTATGGGTAACCTTAGGTAATTTCTAAAGCAAGTACATGTTTGGCACAGCATTGTGGGCTGAAGGGGCTGTATTGTGCTGTGGGTTTTCTATGTTCTATGTAACCCAATAGCATATCACTCCCAAACGCACCCTGTACAGCTGGTTTCTGTCACTCCCTGCATCACCAGTCCCTGAAATACTCCAATACCGTCGCTCCCAAAACCATCTTTCACACATTCTGCAACGACACTGCACAACACCATGTGTCAACACTCCCCGATACCATCACTCTCTGAAATACCCCCAATACCATCAATCTCCGTGTTGGTTCTCCACATCACTCTCGATTGAGGGGGTATCAGAACACTGCACACCCAACATGACCCACACAGGGTGCTCTTATCCCCAAAACCAATCTACTTCCCTCCATGGTGTTCCAATGTATACAGGCAGGAGGCCAACACTGATGAAAATGCAGGCAAGAAACCGCCCCCTGCCCCAGGACAAAGAACCCATCGCGGTGATTGGAGAAAGTCTCATTCGAAATTCTGTGCCACTTACACGGGGAGCAGAGCGGGTTGCCAGCGTAGAAATCTGGGAACAGCATTCCCTCAGCGGCCATTCTGTCCAGGTTAGGAGTCTCTCTTGAAGGTTCTCCATAGACACCAAGATCGCCCCATCCCATCTGCAAGAAGTGCCAGGGGTGGAGGCAATAGTGTGAAGATAGGATGGAGTGGAAAGAGGTATAAACACGGGTAAGGGGGAACAACAAGGGAGAGGGAAGTCAAATTGTGGTAGGACATACAGAGCGAATGGCAGGATTCTATGGATTGATGATAAACTAAGAGAAGTCCTTTACAATGGTGACATAGATGGGCAAGATAGTGAAACGGCATTCGGTATGCTTGCCTCAGGAGATCACTGGCAGCTTAGCTTTTTTGAACAATGCTCCTAAACTGTGGAATTCAATACCTAAAACTATAAGATATGCACACTAGATTGATACTGAATTGCCAGCTCAAAATCTATTATTTTAACCTTTTTTGAATAACACCTTTCTTGTCTTTTAATCTCATGTTTGCACTATATCCCATGGTAAAACAGTTTGAACTGCACCATCTGTGTGAAAAGTGCTCTATAATTAAGTTACCATTATTATAAGCTGCTGCACTTTGGACAGCTTATGGTTGGACTACACGACGATGATGCTGTGCTTGAAGTACTGGTGCAGTTTTGGTCACCACAGTACGAGGAAGGATGTGGTAGCAAGGTGGAGTCTGCAGGACAAGTTACACTGGATGCTCCCTGAAATGGAGAGCTGTACTTATAAGGTCACTAGATGTAAGAGCAGAATTTGGCCATTCAGCCCATTGAGTCTGCTCTGCCATTCCATCATGGCTGATTTATTCTTGCTCTCAACCCTATTCTCCTGCCTTTCACACATAACCATTGACTCTGACAAATTGGAAACTCATCAAACTCCATTTTAAATCTAGAATCCTAATCAGTATCAGATTTATATCACTGGCATATGTGGTAAAATTTGTTGTTTTGCAACAGCAGTACATGGCAATACATAATAATAAAAACTGTAAATAACAATAAAAAATAAAAGTGAGGGAGACAACACCAGTTCAATTATATAGAAACCCAAAACAAAAACTGACCCCCTGACCAAAAACTGCCTTCCAAACCAAAATCTGACTACCAAACCAAAATCTGACCCTCCAAACCAAAATCTGACCCCAACCAAAAACTGACATTCAAACCAAAATCTGACTCCCAAACAAAACACTGACCCCTAAACAAAAACTGACCCCAAACAAAACACTGATCCCCAAACCAAACACTGACCTTCCAAACCAAAATCTGACCCTCTAAACCAAAATCTGACCCTCTAAACCAAAATCTGATCCCCAAACCAATATCTAACTCCCAAACAAAAAACTGACCCCAAACAAAACACTGACCCCCAAACCAAAATCTGATCCCCAAACCAAAAGCTGACCACCAAACCAAAAATCTTTTTATACTTTATACTTTATTGTCGCCAAACAATTGGTACTAGAACGTACAATCATCACAGCGATATTTGATTCTACGCTTCCTACTCCCTGGATTACAAATATTAAATATTAAAAATAGTGAAGAATTAGTAAACATTAAAAAATTAAATTATAAATCATAAATGGAAAATAGAAAAATGGAAAATAAGGTAGTGCAAAAAAAACGAGAAGCAGGTCCGGATATTTGGAGGGTACGGCCCAGATCCGGGTCAGGATCCGTTCAGCAGTCTTATCACAGTTGGAAAGAAGCTGTTCCCAAATCTGGCCGTACGAGTCTTCAGGCTCCTGAGCCTTCTCCCGGAGGGAAGAGGGACGAAAAGTGTGTTGGCTGGGTGGGTGATGTCCTTGATTTTCCTGGCAGCACTGCTCCGACAGCTAGCGGTGTAAAGTGAGTCCAAGGACGGACGATTGGTTTGTGTGATGTGCTGCGCTGTGTTCACGATCTTCTGCAGCTTCTTTCGGTCTTGGACAGGACAACTTCCATACCAGGTTGCGATGCACCCTAGAATGCTTTCTACGGTGCATCTATAAAAATTAGTGAGGGTTTTAGGGGACAGGCCAAATTTCTTTAGTTTTCTCAGGAAGTAAAGGTGCTGGTGGGCCTTCTTGGCAGTGGACTCTGCTTGGTTGGTCCAAGTCAGGTCATTTGTGATATTGACCCCGAGGAACTTAAAGCTTTTGACCTGTTTCACTTGCGCACCACCGATGTAAATTGGGTCGTGCTGTCCGCTACTCCTTCTGAAGTCAACAATCAACTCCTTCGTCTTGCTGACGTTGAGGGATAGGTTATTGTCTTCGCACCATGCCACCAGGTTCTTAATTTCCTCTCTGTATTCAAACTCATCATTGCCCGAGATACGGCCTACTATTGTTGTGTCATCAGCAAACTTATATATTGAGTTTGGTGGAAACTTGGCTACACAATCATGGGTGTACAGTGAGTACAGCAGGGGGCTGAGTACACAGCCTTGTGGGGCACCGGTGCTCAGAGTGATTGTCGAGGAGAGCTTGTCCCCTATTTTTACAGCCTGGGTCCTGTCTGTGAGGAAGTTGAAGATCTAGCTGCAGATCTGAGTGCTAAGGCCCAGGTTCCGGAGCTTAGGAATCAGCTTATTTGGAATGATGGTACTAAAGGCAGAGCTGCAGTCAATGAAACGCCTTACGTATGCGTCTTTATTCTCCAGGTGTTCTAAGGAGGAACGTAGGGCCAGAGAGATGGCATCTGCCATTGACCTGTTGCTCCGGTAGGTGAATTGCAAAGCGTCGAGGTTGACCGGTAGGCTGTGGTTGATGTGTGCCATAACCAATCTCTCGAAGCACTTCATAGCAATTGATGTCAGAGCCACAGGTCGATAAGTCATTCAGGCATGCTACCTTGCTCTTCTTCGGCACTGGGATTATCGTTGTCTTCTTAAAACACGAGGGGATTTTAGACTGACTAGCTCTTGGTGCACTTAATGGCTTTCCGGAGTTCACGCCTGGATTCCGTGTAGCGACTGGTATCCCCGGACCTAAAAGCTGCAGCTCTAGCCTGTAAAAGGGACTTGACCTCATAATTCACCCAAGGTTTCCGGTTAGGGAATACCTGGATCATCTTGCGAGACACACAGTCCTCTGTGCATTTCCAAATAAAGTCCGTGACAGCTGAGGCATATTCATCGAGGTTAGCTGCCGAGTCCTTGAATACTAACCAGTCCACCGATTCAAAGCAGTCACGGAGGACCTCATCCGTTTCCTCCATCCAATGCGACACTACTTTTGACACCGTGACCTCCCGCTTCAGTTTCTGTTTGTAAGCCGGGAGGAGGAGTACGGCCAGATGGTCCGATTTTCCAAAGTGAGGTCGTGGGACGGAATGGTAGGCATCCTTGACTGCTGTGTAGCAGTGGTCAAGTATATTCGGGCCTCTAGTGGGGCAGGAGACATGTTGGTATAACTTTGGCAGCGCCTGAGGTTGGCCTGGTTTAAGTCCCCGGCTGTAATGAGCAAAGCCTCCGGACACCTGGTCTCAAGTTCACTGATGTTGGCATACAATATGTTCAGATCACGCTCCATGTCCGCCTGGGTGGGGAATGTAGACCACTGTCAGTATGACCAAGGTGAATTCCCGTGGCAGATAGTAGGGATGACACTTCACCGACAGGTGTTCCAGGTCTGGGCTGCAGGGGCTTGTCAGTGCCACTCTGTCCGAGCACCACGCAGTGTTGATCAGTAGGCAGACACCACCTCCCCTCGTCTTGCCCAAAGACGCCGTGCGGTCCATCTGATGGATCGAAAATCTCTCCAGTCGGATGGCACAGTCGGGGGTGGCAGGGGAGAGCCAGGTCTCAGTGAAACAGAATACACAGCAGTTCTGCATCTCCCTGCAATAGGTGAGTCTCCCTTTAAGATCATCCACCTTGTTCTCTATGGCTTGCACATTAGCTAGTAGGATAGTGGGCATAGGGACCCTGAAGCCCCTCAGCTTCAATCTGACCAGCAGCCCAGCTCTTTTCCCACGCTTTCTCGGCAAAGAGTGCATCTTTCCAGGTTTCCATTGATGCAGTGTGTTGTTGTCAGCTCTTTTAGGTTGGTGGACGTATCCCGTGGGGATCGATTGGCTGGTCGCGTCGTCGGGCACTCCTGGTCGGGCTGAGTGACGGGGGAGGCTCCGCTGCCACTTCCAGCTGCCGGGGGCCTGGGCTGTCGATTGGGTCGGGCCCCGAAGCCAACACTTAATCCTGGAGGGCCAGGCTGCTGGCTGAAACAAGTCTGTAAGCTGAGTCACAGTTGTGGAGGCCTCCGCTCCAGCCGAGCCTCAGGCTCGATTTCCGAGGTCGGCGGTGGAGGCCTCACTTCTGGCAGCTGTGGATGGCCACAAATGGGGCTTTACGGTGGTCGCTCCGGGGGAGCGTCTGGGGCACCTTGAGGTCTCCGCCGTCACTTCTGTTTGGTCTTCTGCTCCAGAGAGGTGCTGGTTGGAATGGGCCGCGTCTCCAAGCGCTCCGGCGCGGTAGCAGACCGCAGGTCTCCTTGAGCGTGGTGGGCCTCGCTGGTCGGGTCCAGGTGTGGTCTAGCGTTTAGGGACCAATTCTGGCATGGTGGTCTCCAGCTGGGTCAGTTGCTTCGCCAGGATGTTGTTGATCTTGATCTTGCTAGATTAGAGGTTTAGAAGGGTTTCGCGGGAATAGGATAGGGGAGAGGGCAGCTTGCTTGGGAGAGTATGCGCAAAGTCGCCAGTTACAGGCGCCATCTTTCTTTCAATAAAACTCCTATAAATCTGACTTCCTAACAAAAAACTGATCCCCAAACCAAAAACTGACCACCAAACCAATATCTGACTCCCAAACAAAAAACTGAGACCCAAAAGAAAAACTGACCCCCAAACCAAACACTGACAACCCAACCAAAATCTGACCCTCCAACCAAAAAATGATCCCCAAACCAAAATCTGACTCCCAAACAAAAAACTGAGACCCAAAAGAAAAACTGACCCCCAAACCAAACACTGACAACCAAACCAAAATCTGATCCTCCAACCAAAAAATGATCCCCAAACCAAAATCTGACTCCCAAACAAAAAACTGACCAACAAACCAAACACTGACCCCCAAACCAAACACTGACCCCCAAACCAGACGAAGGGTCTTGGCACGAAACGTCGACTGTACCTCTTCCTAGAGATGCTGCCTGGCCTGCTGCGTTCACCAGCAACTTAGATGTGTGTTACCCAAACCAAAAACTGACACCCACATCAAAATCTGACCTTCCAAACTAAAAACTGATCCCCAAACCAAAATCTGATCCCCAAACCAAAAACTGACCCCCAAACCAAAATCTGACCCCTAACCAAAATCTGACCCCTAACCAGAATCTGAACCCCTAACCAAAAACTGACCATGAAACCAAAATCTGACCCCCTAACCCCTAACCAAAATCTGACCCTCCAAACCAAAAACAAACCACCAACCCGAAATCTGATCCCCAAACCAAAAACTGACCACCAAACCAAAATCTGACTCCCTAACCAAAATCTGAC
Source organism: Mobula birostris (assembly GCF_030028105.1). Lineage (NCBI taxonomy): Eukaryota > Metazoa > Chordata > Chondrichthyes > Myliobatiformes > Myliobatidae > Mobula > Mobula birostris. The sequence goes on from NC_092384.1 coordinate 84,295,071, forward strand.
CCCCAAACGAAAGAGTGACCACCAAACCAAAAACTGACCCTCAAACCAAAAGCTGTCACCAAACCAAAAATTGATCTACAAACCAAAATCTGACCACCAAACCAAAAATTGACCCCCTAAACAAATATCTGATCCCTAACCTAAATCTGAACCCCTAACCAAAATCTGGACCTCCAAACCAAAATCAGACCCCAAACCAAAATCTGATCCCCAAACCAAAATCAGACTCCCTAACCAAAATCTGACCCCCTAACCAAACACTGACCACAAAACTAAAAACTGACACTCAAACCAAAAATTGTCCCTCCAAACAAAAATCTGACTCCTAAGCAAAAAACTGAAACCCAAACTAATGACAAACTGACCCCCAAACTAATGACTGACTGATGCCAAACTAAGAACTAACATCCAAATTAAAAACTGATCCCCAAACTAAAACTGACACTCCCAAAGTAAAAACTGACCTCCAAACTAAAAACTGCCCCTTTTTTCCACCACCAGATTTTAAACATGCAAATTTTAACTGGGCTTGCTCTGAGGGGAGATCAAAGAGACTGGGATTGTTCTGAGGACAGATCGGAGAGACTGGGATTGATTTGAGGACAGATTGGAGAGACGGATTGATTTCAGGACAGGTCGGAGAGACTGGGATTGTTCTGAGGGCAGATTGGAGAGACTGGGATTGATTTGAGGACAGATCGGAGAGACTGGGATTGTTCTGAGGACAGATTGGAGAGACGGATTGATTTGAGGACAGGTCGGAGAGACTGGGATTGATTTGAGGACAGATCGGAGAGACTGGGATTGACCTGAGGACAGAATGGAGAGACTGGGATTGATTTGAGGACAGATTGGAGAGACGGATTGATTTCAGGATAGGTCGGAGAGACTGGGATTGTTCTGAGGACAGATCAGAGAGACTGGGATTGTTCTGACAGATCGGAGAGACTGGGATTGATCTGAGGACAGATTGGAAAGACTGGGATTGATTTGAGGACAGATCGGAGAGACTGGGATTGTGTTGAGGAGAGAGCCGAGTAACTGGATTTGTATTGATGAGACATCAGAGAGACTGGGTATATTCTGGGGAGTGCCTAAGGTGTGATCGGAGATACTGGGATTGATTTGAGGACAGATCAGAGAGACTGGCATTGTTCTGAGGACAGATCGGAGAGACTGGGATTGTGCTGAGGAGAGAGCCGAGCAACTGGATTTGTATTGATGAGACATCAGAGAGACTGGGTATATTCTGGGGAGTGCCTAAGGTGTGATCGGAGATACTGGGATTGATTTGAGGACAGATCAGAGAGACTGGCATTGTTCTGAGGACAGATCAGAGAGACTGGGATTGTTCTGACAGATCGGAGATACTGGGATTGATTTGAGGACAGAATGGAGAGACTGGGATTGATTTGAGGACAGATTGGAGAGACGGATTGATTTCAGGATAGGTCGGAGAGACTGGGATTGTTCTGACAGATCGGAGAGACTGGGATTGATCTGACAGATCAGAGAGACTGGGATTGTTCTGAGGACAGATCAGAGAGACTGGGATTGTTCTGACAGATCAGAGAGACTGGGATTGTTCTGACAGATCAGAGAGACTGGGATTGATCTGAGGACAGATTGGAAAGACTGGGATTGATTTGAGGACAGATCGGAGAGACTGGGATTGTGCTGAGGAGAGAGCCGAGCAACTGGATTTGTATTGATGAGACATCAGAGAGACTGGGTATATTCTGGGGAGTGCCTAAGGTGTGATCGGAGATACTGGGATTGATTTGAGGACAGATCAGAGAGACTGGCATTGTTCTGAGGACAGATCGGAGAGACTGGGATTGTGCTGAGGAGAGAGCCGAGCAACTGGATTTGTATTGATGAGACATCAGAGAGACTGGGTATATTCTGGGGAGTGCCTAAGGTGTGATCGGAGATACTGGGATTGATTTGAGGACAGATCAGAGAGACTGGCATTGTTCTGAGGACAGATCAGAGAGACTGGGATTGTTCTGACAGATCGGAGATACTGCGATTGATTTGAGGACAGAATGGAGAGACTGGGATTGATTTGAGGACAGATTGGAGAGACGGATTGATTTCAGGATAGGTCGGAGAGACTGGGATTGTTCTGACAGATCGGAGAGACTGGGATTGATCTGACAGATCAGAGAGACTGGGATTGTTCTGAGGACAGATCAGAGAGACTGGGATTGTTCTGACAGATCAGAGAGACTGGGATTGTTCTGACAGATCAGAGAGACTGGGATTGATCTGAGGACAGATTGGAAAGACTGGGATTGATTTGAGGACAGATCGGAGAGACTGGGATTGTGCTGAGGAGAGAGCCGAGCAACTGGATTTGTATTGATGAGACATCAGAGAGACTGGGTATATTCTGGGGAGTGCCTAAGGTGTGATCGGAGATACTGGGATTGATTTGAGGACAGATCAGAGAGACTGGCATTGTTCTGAGGACAGATCGGAGAGACTGGGATTGTGCTGAGGAGAGAGCCGAGCAACTGGATTTGTATTGATGAGACATCAGAGAGACTGGGTATATTCTGGGGAGTGCCTGAAGTGTGATCGGAGAGACTGGGTTCGCTCGGACGGTCACGCAATATTCAGACTCGCCCCATGGATAGGGAAAGTTAACGGGGGGGACGGGAAGGTTCACATGGGGGAGTCTCGAACGGGGAAGATTCACATGGGGTGTCAGAGCACGGAGTTGAAGCTGATTCCGGGGTCACGGACGGGTGGCACTGGGATAACATGGACTCCGTGGGCCGAAGGGCCCGTGTCTGAGGGTGGGGAGGGCAGGAAGTGGGGAAGATAGTAACGTGCGCGCGCAATGATGTAAACGCGCCTCGCGCACTCACGTCGTCCATCAGTAAAATAATGATATTAGGCGCGCTCCCGTTCCCGTTCCCGCTCGCGGTCGCCGCCGCCAGCAGCGCGAGGATCCGCCAGATCGCGGCCATGATCATCGTCGTCTGTAACCCGTCCACGTGACAGCAGGTCATAGGTCACACGTGATCTTCGTCACGTGATCGCGGGGAAGATGGCGGTGTGTGTGGCCGTGATCGCCAAAGAGGTGAGGCCGGAATTGGGGAGTGAAGGGGCGTGTGGTGTTGGGCCGGGAGCGGTCAACGGCAGGGGACTTCAGTTCTCCGTCTCCTCCTGTGGCCTCGCTTCTGGCCCTTCCCTCCGAGTGACTGGATGGACCGGGGCTCTTGGCGTCTGAGATCTGAGCCCCAACCTCTCGAAACCGGCCTCTGAGAACCGGTAACCAGCGACGAGCGCCGGTTATAGCCTCACGCGTCCCGAGACTGAGTAGGAGGAAGAGTCCGCTGGCTTTCTCCATCACAGAGTCATACAAAAGTACACACAGAAACAGGCCCTTCGGTCCATCTAGTTACGGCCAAACCACTTAATCTGCCTATACGAATCGATTCGCACTAGGACCATAGCAGAGGCACACTGACACGCACACACTCAGTCTCTCCCTCTCCCTCACGCACAGACTCTCAAAGGCACACGCAGAGACACAGATGGACATAGACATACACACACACACACACACGGACACAGGTGCACACAGACACGCAGTGACAGACACAGGTACGGACACACACACACACGGACAGAGAGACAGACAGGCGCGCACACTCACACAGATGCATAAGGAAAACAGATACACACACACATATGGACATACGAGCACAAGGAAAACACACGAGGACATACATGGATATGCACAGGCACACACACACAGACTGACACAGACATACGGAATCGGAGACAGTGACACGGACACTGACACACAGATACACAAACAGACATGCACACATGCACCGACACACAGACACACCCACACATACACAATGGCACTGGTTAGGACTGGACCCAGCATTAAAACTGCCTATAGCTCGATTGTGAATCATTCTCCAGGGTTGGTCGGTCTGTCTGTTGTGTGTCTAACTCCAGGACGATCGTCTGTCCTCTCACTGACACCTTTTGCCCAGTTTGTTTCTAACGCTAGGCCTTCAATGTTTGGATCATTTGCTCTAATTTCCTTGTGGCTTGCTAGCAGATGTCATTTGTTAATATTTCTGTGTGGTAGCTTGTAATGCTTGCCACTTGGGATGGAGGAGCAACTCCTCATATGTGTCTGGGTAGCCTTCAACCTGATGGCATGAGTGTCGATTTCTCCTTCCAGTCAATGTTTTTCCTTTATTTTTTTTTCTTTTCCACTCCCCCAGCCATTTCTTCTATTCCCCACTCTGACCTCCTACCTCTTCTCACCTGCCTGTTGCCTCCCACTGTGTCCACTTCTCCTTCTCACTTTCCCATGGTCCATTTTTCTCCCCTGTCACATTCCTTCCTCTCTCGCCCTCAATCTTTCCAACTCACCTGGCCTCACCTATCCACCTTCCCCTCCCTCCCTCATCTTATTCTGGCATCTTCCCCTTTCTTTCCAGTCCTGATGAAGGGTCTTGGCCTAAAATCTACCTGACCTGCTGAGCTCCTCCAGCATTTTGTGTGTGTTGCTCTGGATTTCCAGCATCTGCGGAATCTCTTGTGCTAATCTTTTGCAAGTTTAAGGCTGCCATGTGGATTGTTGAGAGTGGCCTGTGATTGTAGTGGTACTGTGCCTATAATAGTGAAATGTAGCAGACCATAAGACTGTAATATATAGGAGCAGAATTAGGCCATTTGGCCCATTGACTCTGCTCTGCCATTTCATGATGGCCAATCTAATTCCCCCTCAGCCCCACTCTCCTGTTTCCCCCCCCATATCCCTTCATGTCCTGACCAATCAAGAATCTATCAACTTTTGCCTTAAATATACCCAATGACTTGGCCTCCACAGCTGCCTGTGGCAAAGAATTCTACAGATTCACCACTCTCTGGCTAAAGAAATTGCTCCTCACCTCTGTTTGCTATGTCCTCTTGTCTTATACTCTCTCACCTGAGATACTCTCCTACATCCACATCCACTCTATCAGGGCTTTTCACCATTCAATAGGTTTCAATGAGGTCACCCTCATTCTTCTGAATTCCAATGAATACAGGCCCAAAGCCATTAAACGCTCTTCATATGACAAGCCATTCAATCCTGAAATAATTTTCGTGAACCTCCTTTGAACCTTCTCCTGTTTCAGCACATCCTTTCTAGGATAAGGGGCCCAAAACTGCTCCCAGTGCGTCCTCACCAGTGCTTTATTATGTCTCAACATTGCAACCTTGCTTCTATATTCCAGTCCTCTTGAAATGAATGCTATTATCGCCTTTGTCTTCCTCACCACTAACTCAACCTGCAAATTAACCTTTAGGGAATCCTGCACAAGGACTCCCGAGTCCCTTTTGCGCCTCAGATTTTTGTATTTTTTTCTCCATTTAGGAAGTAGTCAACTCTTTCATTTCTTCTACTGAAGTGCATGACGATACACTTTCTGACACTGTATTCCATTTGCCACTTCTTTGGCCATTCTCCTAATCTGTCTAAGTCCTCTATAGCCTCTCTACTTCCTCAACACTACCTGCCCCTCCACCTATCTTCATATCATCTGCAAACTTTGCAACAAAGCCATCAATTCCATCATCCAAATCATTGACATATAATGTAAAAAGAATCAGCTCCAACACAGACCCCTGTGGAACACCACTAGTCACCGGCAGCTAACCAGAAAAGGCTCCCTTTATTCTCACTCTTTGCCTCCTGCCAACCAGCCACAGCTTTATCCATGCTAGAATCCTTCCTGTAATACCATGGGCTTGTAGCTTGTTAAGCAGCCTCGTGTGGGACCTTGTCAAAGGCCTTCTGCAAATCCAATTACATAACAACCACTGATTCTTCTTTGTCTTATCTGCTTGTTATTTCTTCATTGAATTCCAACAGATTTGTCAGGCAAGATTTTTCCTTGAGGAAACCATGCCGACTACAGCCTATTTTATCATGTGCCTCCGAGTACCCCGAGACCACATCCTTAGCAATCAGCTCCAGCGTCTTCCCAAACACTGAGGTCAGACCAACTGGCCTATAGTTACCTTTTTTCTGCCTCTCTCCCTTCTTGAAGAATGAATTGACAGTTGCAATTTTCCAGTCTTCCAGAACCATTCCAGAATATAGTGATTCTTGGAAGATCATTACTAATGCCGCCACAATCTCTTGAGCAACCTCTTTCAGAACCCTGGAGTGTACACGATGTGGTCCAGGTGACTCACCTACCTTCAGACCTTTCAGTTTCCCAAGAACCTTCTCTCTAGTTATGATAACTTCACACAGTTCATGACCCCGACACTTGGAACTTCCACCATAGTGCTAGTGTCTTCCACCGTGAAGACTGATGCAAAATACTTAGTCTGACATTTCCTTGTCCCCCATTATTACTTATCCAGCATCGTTTTCCCCAGTCCGATATCCATACTTGCCTTTCTTTTAAGGATCAGAAGAAACTGTTGGTAGCCTCTTTAATATTATTGGCTAGCTTACTTTGGTATTCTTTCTTTACATTCTTTTTGTAATTTATTTTTTATTGAAGTTCATCATCAAACAGACATTTCCATAAGATGTACTTCAGATGTTATATGTATTGTATAGACATATGTGCCACAAATCTCCAAATAATATTTGTCTGAGATATACACTTATAGAAAGGAGAGGAAAGAAAGAACAAGCAAAAGGAGAAAACTATGTACAAGTAGTAATCTTTGTTACAACATATTCATTGATTTGTGGGAATAAAGTCAGGCCTATGAGGTGTTATGTAGTTAAAACACTTTTCCCAGTATGAATCGAATTGTTCCAACTTGTGATTAACAGATGCTGTTATCTTCTCCATTTTGTACATGTTGTCTATCTTTATATTCTTAATGACTTTTTTGGTTGCCTTCTGTTGTTATTTAAAAGCATCCCACTCCTCTAACTTTCCACTATTTTTTCCTCTATTATATGCCCTCTCTTTGGCTTTTATGTTGGCTTTAACTTCTCTTGTTAGCCACAGTTGTGAAATCTTGCCTTTAGAATACTTATTCTTCTTTGGGATGTATGTATCCTGTGCCTTCCGAATTGCTTCCAGAAATTCCAGCCGTTGATGCTCTGCTGTCATCCCTACAAGTGTTGTTTTCTGGTCAATTCTGGCCAAATGCTCTTTCATGCCTCTGCAATTCCCTTTACTTCACTGTAATAGCGAGATGTCTGACTTTCGCTCCTCCTTCTCAAATTTCAGTGTTAATTTGATCGTATTATGATCACTTGCCCCCAAGGTTTGTTTTTACCTCAAGCTCTCTAATCAATTCTGGTTCACTGCACAACACTCAAATCCAGAATAGCCAGTCCTCCAGTAGGCTCAGCCACGAGCTACTCTGAAAAGCCATCTCATAGCCATTCTAGAAATTCCCTCTCCTGTAATCCAGCATCAACCTGATGTTCCCAATCTACCCGGCATATTGAAGTCCCCATGACTATTGTAACATCACCCTTTCGGCATGTATTTTCTATCTCCTGTTGTAATTTGTAGGGCACATCCTTACTAATGTTTGGAGGTCTGTATACAACTCCCATAAGGGTCTTTTTACCCTTGCAGTTCCTTAGCTCTTTCCACAATGATTCAGCACCTCTGACCCTATGTCACCTCCTTCTAATGATTTGATTCCATTTTTTACTGTCAGAGCAACCCCACCCACTCTGCCTTCCTGCCAGTCCTTTTGTTACAATGTGTAACCTTGGACATTAAGCTCTCAGCTGTAATCTTCTTTCAGCCATGATTCAGTGATGCCTACAGCATCATACATGCCAATCTGTAACTGTCATCCAGGTTCACCTTCTTTATTCCATACACTATGCTCTTTCAAATGTAACACCTTCAGGCCTGTATTCTCCCTTTTCGATTTTGTCCACCTTTTACTTTGCAACTTATCCTGTTGACTGCTATTTTGCCCTATCAACAGCCTCTCTTTGCTAGGAGTCTCACTACACTACGGAAGGATAGGCAGGTAGGCAGAGGGGGAGGCGTGGCTTTATTGGTAAGAAATGATATTAAATCATTAGAAAGAGGTCACATAGAATCGGAAGGTGCAGAATCTTTATGGGTTGAGCTAAGAAATCGCAGGGGTAAAAGGACCCTGATGGCAGTTATTTATAGGCCTCCAAACAGCTGCAGTGATGTGAACTACAAATTACAACTGGAAATAGAAAAGGCTTGTCAGAAGGGCAGTGTTATGATAATTGTGGGGGATTTTAACATGCGAGTGGATTGGGAAAATCAGGTTGGCACTGGATCTCAAGAGAGAGAATTTGTAGAATGTCTGCGAGATGGCTTTTTAGAACAGTGCTGTTGAGCCCACCAGGGGATTGGCTGTACTGGATTGGGTATTGTGTAATGAACCGGAGGTGATTAGAGAGATTGAGGTGAAAGAACCCTTAGGAGACAGTGATCATAACATGATTGAGTTCACTGTGAAATTTGAAAAAGAGAAGCCGAAATCTGATGTGGCGGTATTTCAGTGGAGTAAAGGAAATTACAGTGGCATGAGAGAGGAACTGGCCAAAGTTGACTGGAAAGGGACACTGGCAGGAAAGACAGCAGAGCAGCAGTGGCTGGAGTTTATGTGAGAAGTGAGGAAGGTGCAAGATAGGTATATTCCAAAAAAGAAGAAATTTTCAAATGGAAAAAGGATGCAACCGTGGCTGACAAGAGAAGTCAAAGCCAAAGTTAAAGCAAAGGAGAGGGCATACAAGGAAGCAAAAATTAGTGGGGAGACAGAGGATTGGGAAGTTTTTAAAAGCTTACAAAAGGAAACTAAGAAGGTCATGAAGAGGGAAAAGATGAACTATGAAAGGAAGCTAGCAAATAATATCGAAGAGGATACTAAAAGCTTTTTCAAGTATATAAAGAGTGAAAGACAGGTGAGAGTAGATATAGGACCGATACAAAATGATGCTGGAGAAATTGTAATGGGAGATAAGGAGATGGCAATACAATACATTGTAAATACAATATTATAAATACAATATAATACAATACAAGATATTCCCTAGGACCTTGAGGGAAGTTAGTGTAGAAATAGCAGGGGCTCCGACAGAAATATTTCAAATGTCATTAGAAACAGGGATGGTGCCGGAGGATTGGCGTATTGCTCATGTTGTTCCATTGTTTAAAAAGGGTTCTAAGAGTAAACCTGGCAATTATCAGCCTGTGAGTTTGACGTCAGTGGTGGGTAAATTGATGGGAAGTATTCTTAGAGATGGTATATATAATTATCTGGATAGACAGGGTCTGATTAGGAACAGTCAACATGGATTTGTGCGTAGAAGGTCATGTTTGACAAATCTTACTGAATTTTTTGATGAGGTTACTAAGAAAGTTGACGAGGGTAAAATGGTGGATGTTGTTTATATGAACTTCAGTAAGGCCTATGACAAGGTTCCACACGGAAGGTTAGTTAGGGAGGTTCAATCGTTAGGCATTAATATCGAAGTAGTAAAATGGATTCAGCAGTGGCTTGATGGGAGACGCCAGAGAGTAGTGGTGGATAACTGTGTGTCAGATTGGAGGACGGTGTGTAGCGGTGTGCCTCAGGGATCTGTACTGGGTCCAATGTTGTTTGTAACATATATTAATGATCCGGATGATGGGGTGGTAAATTGGATTAGTAAGTATGCAGATGATACTAAAATAGGTGGTGTTGTGGATTATGAGGTAGGTTTTCAAAACTCGCAGAGAGATTTAGGACAGTTAGAAGAGTGGGCTGAAAGATGGCAGATGGAGTTTAATGCTGAAAAATGTGAGGTGCTACATTTTGGTAGAACTAATCAAAATAGGACATACATGGTAAATGGTAGGGCATTAAAGAATGCAGTCGAACAGAGGGATCTAGGAATAATGGTGCATAGTTCCCTGAAGATAAAATCTCATGTGGATAGGGTGGTGAAGAAAGCTTTTGGTTTGCTGGCTTTTATTAATCAGAGCATTGAGTAAGGAGTTGGGATGTAATGTTGAATTTGTATAAGGCATTGGTAAGGCCAAATCTGGAGTATTGTGTACAGTTCTGGTCACCGAATTATAGGAAAGATGTCAATAAAATTGAGAGAGTACAGAGGAGGTTTACTAAAATGTTGCCTGGGTTTCATCGCCTAAGTTACAGAGAAACGTTGAACAAGTTAGGACTTTATTCTTTAATGTTGAGAGGGGACTTGATAGAGGTGTTTAAAATTATGAGGAGGATTGATAGAGTTGACGTGGTTAGACTTTTTCCATTGAGAGTGGGGAAGATTCAAACAAGAGGACATGGGTTGAGAGTTAGAGGACAAAAATTTAGGGGTAACATGAGGGGGAACTTCTTTACTCGGAGAGTGGTAGCTGTGTGGAATGAGCTTCCGCAGAAGTGGTTGAGGCAGGTTCGATGTTGTCATTTAAAGTTAAGTTGGATAGATATATGGACAGGAAAGGAATGGAGGGTTATGGGCTGAGTGCAGGTCGGTGGGACTAGGATAGGGTAAGATTTAGGCACGGACTAGAAGGGCCGAGATGGCCTGTTTCCGTACTGTAATGGTTATATGGCAGAGGAACTGAACGAGTATTTTGCATCAGTCTTCACTGGGGAAGACATCAGCAGTATACCGGACACTCAAGGGTGTCAGGGAAGAGAAGTGTGCGCAGTCACAATTACGACAGAGAAAGTACTCAGGAAGCTGAATGGTCTAAGGGTAGATAAATCTCCTGGACCAGATGGAATGCACCCGCGTGTTCTGAAGGAAGTAGCTGTGGAGATTGCTGAGGCATTAGCGATGATCTTTCAAAAGTCGATAGATTCTGGCATGGTTCCGGAGGACTGGAAGATTGCATATGTCACTCCACTATTTAAGAAGGGGGCAAGGAAGCAAAAAGGAAATTATAGACCTGTTAGCTTGACATCGGTGGTTGGGAAGTTGTTGGAGTCGATTGTCAAGGATGAGGTTACAGAGTACCTGGAGGCATATGACAAGATAGGCAGAACTCAGCATGGATTCCTTAAAGGAAAATCCTGCCTGACAAACCTATTACAATTTTTTGAGGAAATTACAAGTAGTCTAGACAAGGGAGATGCAGTGGATGTTGTATATTTGGATTTTCAGAAGGCCTTTGATAAGGTGCTGCACATGAGGCTGCTTAACAAGATAAGAGTTCATGGAATTACGGGAAAGTTACATACGTGGATAGAGCGTTGGCTGATTGGCAGGAAACAGAGAGTGGGAATAAAGAGATCCTATTCTGGTTGGCTGCCGGTTACCAGTGGTGTTCCACAGGGGCCCGTGTTGGGGCCGCTTCTTTTTACATTGTACATCAACGATTTGGATTATGGAATAGATGGCTTTGTGGCTAAGTTTGCTGATGATAAGAAGATAGGTGGAGGGGCCGGTAGTGCTAAGGAAACGGAGAGTCTGCAGAGAGACTTGGATAGATTGGAAGAATGGGCAAAAATGTGGCAAATGAAATACAATGTTGGAAAGTGTATGGTTATGCACTTTGGCAGAAGAAATAAACAGGCAGACTATTATTTAAATGGGGAGAGAATTCTAAGTTCTGAGATGCAATGGGACTTGGGAGTCCTCGTGCAGGATACCCTTCAGGTTAACCTCCACGTTGAGTCAGTGGTGAAGAAGGCGAATGCAATGTTGGCATTCATTTCTAGAAGAATAGAGTATAGGAGCAGGGATGTGATGTTGAGGCTCTATAAGGCGCTGGTGAGACCTCACTTGGAGTACTGTGTGCAGTTTTGGGCTCCTTATTTAAGAAAGGATGTGCTGACGCTGGAGAGGGTTCAGAGAAGATTCACTAGAATGATTCCAGGAATGAGAGGGTTAACATATGAGGAACGTTTGTCCGCTCTTGGACTGTATTCCTTGGAGTTTAGAAGAATGAGGGGAGACCTCATAGAAACATTTCAAATATTGAAAGGCATGGCCAGAGTGGATGTGTCAAGTTGTTTCCCATGGTGGGGGAGTCTAGTACGAGAGGGCATGACTTAAGGATTGAAGGGCACCCATTCAGAACACAGATGCGAAGAAATTTTTTTAGTCAGAGGCTGGTGAATCTATGGAATTTGTTGCCATGGGCGGCAGTGGAGGCCAAGTCATTGGGTGTATTTAAGGCAGAGATTGATAGGTATCTGAGTAGCCAGGGCATCAAAGGTTATGGTGAGAAGGCCAGGGAGTGAGACTAAATGGGAGAATGGACCAGCTCATGATAAAATGGCGGAGCAGACTCGATGGGCCAAATGGCCGACTTCTATTCCTTTGTCTTATGGTCTACACATTGCCTTTGTGTGTAAAGCAACTACAACATCTGCACTATCAGTCCGGTTTCCACCCTCCTGCCAAATTAGTTTAAACCCTCATGAATAACTAGCCAACCTGCCCGCAAAGATATTGGACCCCTTTGTGTTCAGGTGTAACCTGTCCCTTGTATACAGGTACATTGCAGTGGTGTCGTGCATGTAATAGTGAAGCATTTGTGACTGTTAACTCCTGTTCATCGCTCTCATGTAGAATTATCCTTTGTACATCAAAACGGTGCCGACGGAGAATGAGCTGAAGTTTCATTACACAGTACACACTTCGCTGGACGTTGTGGAGGAGAAGATTTCAGCAGTGGGGAAGGCGCTGGTAGATCAAAGAGAACTCTACTTGGGTCTGCTCTACCCCACTGAGGATTACAAAGTGTATCCTTCCTACAGCGCTGAGCATTGGGACTGGGTGTGGGGCAAGGGTTCAAGGAACTAGGTTTCTCTGGGGTCGAGAGATGACTGAGGCAATGGCACTGGGGTTGGGGGGGGGGTGTCTGTAAAGGAATGGCTTGGGGAGAGGTTGATTTGTGTTGGTGCAGTGTGTTCAAGGCAGTGAATTGAAGGATTTCCACTGAGCCCCTGTTCAGAACTTGTGCTCTGAGTTCAAAAGTGAGTTGACTTGGACTGATTGATAGAATGGGCAAAAAAGTGGCAGATCAAAGTTCAAAGTAAAATTTATTGTCAGAGTACATACAACCCTGAAACTTTTTCTGTGGGCATACTCAGTAAATCTGTAGAACAGTAACTGTAAACAATGCACAACAAACTGTACAAATGGAGATGTAAGTAAATAGTAATACATAACCAGGTTGAAATAACAAGATACAAGATGAGTGTTGTTATCCCTTTTTGTTCGAGTGCCTGATGGTGGAGGAGTGGTGACTGCCCTGAGCCCCAATGCTCCTGCAGCCAATATAGCATCGTGTATGGTCATGCGCTTTGGTCGAAGGAATAAAGGTGTACACTATTTTCAAAATGGCGAGAAAATTCAAAAATCATTGGAAACCATGCAGGATTTCTTAAAAGGTTAGCTTGCAGGTTGAGTCAGTGGTATGGAAGGCAAATACAATGGAGAAGATGTTTTCTACAGTGGAGGAGTCAGAATAGAGAAACATCCATTTAGAACAGAGATGAGGAGGAATTTCTTGGACCAGAGGGCGGTGAGTCTGTGAAAATCATTGCCACAGGCGGCTATAGAGACCAACTGATTGGGTGTATTTAAAGCGGAGGTTGCTCGGTTTTTGATTAGTCAGGGTATCAAAGGTTACGGGGAGAAGGCAGGAGAATGGGGTTCAGTGTGAAAAAAATCAGCCATGATGAGATGATGAAGCAGGCACGACAGGCCAAGTGGCCTGGTCCTGCCTGATATCTTCTGGTCCAGTGACCGTATGTATCAGCTCAGTGTGGCTCGCCCACAGGGAGGCTTCACGAGCAGAATTTCAACCTTAACCCCACTCCCAGATACGGCTACGTCACCAACACCAAAGTGAAATTTGTTATTGTGGTAGATTCTTCCAACATCGCACTGAGGGATAATGAAATCCGTAGTGTAAGTTACTCAGTGGCTGATGTGTGGGCTTTAGAGAATCTGAGAGGGTTGGTGAGTGTGTAAACATCCCCTGGTGTAGGTGAGTGGTGGAATCTGGACAGAGTTGATGAGTGTGTAAATGACCTGTCGTGTAGGTGAGTGTGGGAGTCTGGGAGAGTTGATGATTGTGTAATCAACTTCTCGTGTAGGCGAGTAGCAGAATCTGGGGGAGTTGATGAGTGTGTAAATGTTTCCTCATGTAAGTGAGTAGTGGAATCTGGGGGAGTTGATGAGTGTGTAAATGTTCCCTATTGTAGACGAATAGTGGAATCTGGGGGAGTTGAGTGGATAAATGTTTCCTTGTGTAGGTGAGTAGTCGAATCTGGAGGAGTTGATAAGTGTGTAAATGTTTCCTCATGTAAGTGAGTAGTGGAATCTGGGGGAGATGATGAGTGTGTAAATGTTTCCTCATGTAGGTGAGTAGTGGAATATGGGGGAGTTGAACATAGACATAGAACATAGAATAGTACAGCACAGTACAGGCCCTTTGGCCCACAATGTTGTGCCGACCCTCAAACCCTGCCTCCCATATAAGCCCCCACCTTAAATTCCTCCATATACCTGTCTAGTAGTCTCTTGAACTTCACTAGTGTATCTGCCTCCACCACTGACTCAGGCAGTGCACTCCACGCACCAACCACTCTCTGAGTAAAAAACCTTCCTCTAATATCCCCCTTGAACTTCCCACCCCTTACCTTAAAGCCATGTCCTCTTGTATTGAGCAGTGGTGCCCTGGGGAAGAGGCGCTGGCTATCCACTCTATCTATTCCTCTTATTATCTTGTACACCTCTATCATGTCTCCCCTCATCCTCCTCCTCTCCAAAGAGTAAAGCCCTAGCTCCCTTAATCTCTGATCTTAATGCATACTGTCTAAACCAGGCAGCATCCTGGTAAATCTCCTCTGTACCCTTTCCAATGCTTCCACATCCTTCCTATAGTGAGGTGACCAGAACTGGACACAGTGCTCCAAGTGTGGCCTAACCAGAGTTTTATAGAGCTGCATCATTACATCGCGACTCTTAAACTCTATCCCTCGACTTATGAAAGCTAACACCCCATAAGCTTTCTTAACTACCCTATCCACCTGTGAGACAATTTTCAGGGATCTGTGGACATGTACCCCGAGATCCCTCTGCTCCTCCACACTACCAGGTATCCTGCCATTTACTTTGTACTCTGCCTTGGAGTTTGTCCTTCCAAAGTGTACCACCTCACACTTCTCCGGGTTGAACTCCATCTGCCACTTCTCAGCCCACTTCTGCATCCTATCAATGTCTCCCTGCAATCTTCAACAATCCTCTACACTGTCTATAACACCACCAACCTTTGTGTTGTCTGCAAACTTGCCAACCCACCCTTCTACCCCCACATCCAGGTCGTTAATAAAAATCACGAAAAGTAGAGGTCCCAGAACAGATCCTTGTGGGACACCACTAGTCACAATCCTCCAATCTGAATGCACTCCCTCCACCACCACCCTCTGCCTTCTGTAGGCAAGCCAATTCTGAATCCACCTGGCCAAACTTCCCTGGATCCCATGCCTTCTGACTTTCTGAATAAGCCTACCTTGTTGAGTGTGTAAATGTTCCTCGTGCCGGTGAGTAGTGGAATCTGGAGGAGTTGGTAACAGTCCCTTGTGTAGGTGAGTAATGGAATTTGGGGGAGCTGAGTGTGTAAATGTTTCCTCGTGTAGGTGAATAGTGGAACCTGGGGGCTTGAGTGTGTAAATGTTTACTCGTGTAGGTGAGTTTTGAAATGTGGGTGAGTTGAGTGTGTAAATGTTCCTTGGTGTAAGTGAGTAGTGGAATTTGGGGTGTCGGTGAGTGTGTAAATGTTCCCTCGTGCAGGTGAGTAGTGGAATTTAGGGTGTCGGTGAGTGTGTAAATGTTCTCTTGTGTAGGTGAGTGGTGGAATTTGGGGGTTTGATGAGTATAAGCAAGTGGGTGAATCTCGGGGAGTTAATAGGTATGTAGAGAGAAAAGGGATTAGTTTAAGGACTAATTGAAGTGAGGCTGATGGGTTGGTACACACTTAATGGGCTGAAGGGCCTGTTGCTCTGTTGTATATCTTGACTGGTGGAGTGCTGGCAGGCAGATGCTTTCACTATTTTTGCTTTTCTTTATAGATGTTTCGGAAGCTGCACAATTCCTACACTGATGTCATGTGCAATCCGTTCTACAACCCGGGAGAAGTGATTCAGTCCAAGTAAGGAGTTTCCAATGCAAAACATTACAAAAGCTTTGGTCTTGAGAAACCACCAGCCAGGAGGCAGTGAATGAATGTTTTTGTTAGGTTGAAATGGCTGATCTGCTGAGTACTTTGAGAATAGTTTTGTGCGTTTGAATACAGGAATTTTCTGTCTGTTCTACAGTAGGTATGACTTTATGTTGTGACAGTTGTCCATGGTCATGGGTTTTCGAATGCAAGTTTGATGTCAAGCACAGTCACTCTTGCCTTCTGTTTGCAGTTTTGCTCTTTTGCTTATTAGACCAGGTAGTCGGGCAATACCCAAACTGAGCATCAGTGAGCATTTCGTACTGCCAGAGAGCAGTGATAACACTCCCATGGTGATGCTGATGGCTGATAATTTTGTGTTTTGTAGGCGGGACCTGGTGGGTAGTTTTCCACACTGCTAGCTCCTTGCCGGTTCTGTACCTGTACTGGAACAGCACGGCTTTGCAGCTGGTTCTGGGCTGCAGGTCTCAGCCCGGCAGCCGGGATGCTGTTTGGTGCCTTTCTAAACAGTGTGTTCAGCTTTGTTTGAATTCCACATGGAGTGAATGAAATTGGCAAACTGGGTAGCTGAGGCAGAATATCCAGGGAATTCTTCTGACTGAACTGTTTGAAGGCTTCAGTCTTTGTGTCATGTCATGGTTAAGGTGGGGCGTTCTGGGATTTCCGTGTCCCTAATAATTTTAGTCCATAAGACATAGGAGCAGAATTAGGCTATTCAGCCCATCAAGTCTCCTCATTTTTCACCACTTCATATTAGGTGTGGCTGCAATGGGAGCATAATCCAATTTGCCTGTTGTGGGACCATTTTTCTCTTGTGCTGCCCAACATGTATGTGTCCTGTGTTGCAGCTTTTCAGTGTTTGGATAGTCATAGGATTGTACAGTACAGAAATGGGCCCTTCACCTCACCTTGTCCATGCAGACGGTGATGTCTGTATATGCTATTCCCACTTTCCACAGCAGGGACTGTGGCCCTCTACTCCCTTCCTATCCAGGTACCTGTCCAACATAGTAATGGAGTCAGTGCCACCATCCCCTCTAGCAACTTGTTCCAGATACCCCCTACCCTCTGTGTGGGAAATATTTTCCACAGATTTCTCAATTTCTTCCTTCTCTGCTTAAACCTTGACCACTTTGGAACTTTGAATTTGAAGGTGGAGTGCAGAGTTCATGGTGGGAATCTTGGTAGTGTGGAGGAACACAGGGACATTGGAGTCCACATCCTGGAAGTTTCTGTGCGAGTTGATAGGGTTGTATAGAGGACGTATGGTGCATCGGTCTTCATTAGTAGGGAGATTCAGTTCAAGAGCTGCGAGGAAATGTTGCAGCTCTATATAAACATAGTTAGAATATTGTGAACACAAGAGATGCTGGAAATCCAGAGCAACACACACAAAGTGCTGGAGGAACTCAACAGGTCAGGCAGCATCAGTGGAAATGAATAAACAGTCGACATTTCAGGCCAAGACCCTTCATCAGTCCTGACGAAGGGTCGTGGAGTATAGTGTTCAGTTCTGGTCACCTCATTGTCGGAAGCATGTGGAAGCTTTAGAGAGGGTGCAGAGGACATTTATCAGGATGCTGCCTGGATTAGAGAGCATGTTTTATGAGGATGGATTTGACTGAGTTCGGGCTTTTCTCTCTGAAGCGAAAGAGGATAGAGGTGACCTGATATAGACGTGCAAGATGATAAGAGGCATAGATCGAATGGATAGCCAGAGATGTTTTCCCAGGGTGGAAATGACTAATACAAGGGAGCGTAATTTTAAGGTGATTGGGAGGAAAGTACAGAAGGGATGTCAGAAGTAGTTTTCTTTTACAAGAAGCAATGGGTGTATGGAATGCCCTACCGGGGTGGTGGTAAAGGCAGATACATTATGGGCATTTTTGTTTTAGTTTTCAATTTCAATCTGTAGTTCTATTTACTCTATGATGACCTGACTTTATTAATGAGAGGAGTTTAGAGAGTCATAGAAATAGGCCCTTCAGCCCACTCTCTCTATTCTGACCATAATGTCCATTTGTACTAATCCCACTTATGTGCATTATTTCATATACCTCTGTGCTGTGCCGTGCCGTGATCATTCCTGCCCAGATGCATCTTAATGAGGTTGCTGATTGTTTACTGAGGCAAGGTCATTTAAATTTGTAAGCCTCCATCTGGATTGAGACCCCAGGTGTCGAGCTGTTTTGAGAAGTTTTCCCACTTTGCAGCCAGCACTTCCATGGGGATCACCCTTCCTGGGCTGTTCTCTGAACCGTCTACATTTGTATTTGTAATTTGAGACTCCTGCAATTTACTTAGCACCATCTGCCCTGTGGTACTGATAGGCTGTGTTTCAATTCTCCGTGATGCCAAGGTGAGCCAGACCTATCCTGTGCAAAAGAAGGAATGGTTCTTTCTGTCAGTGGCAGAGGAAAGTGGTTGGCTGCCAATCCCCTCCAACCACCATACACTGCTCTTTCCTTATCAGGCAAATAGATGGCCGATTTCAGTTAACAAAGTATGGATAGTAAAGTTGTGCGATATTTTCCATTGAATGGGAGAGTGTTCAGCCGCAGAGTGGTAATGATCGTGGTCGTGGCCTGTTAATCTTCCAGCAGCAGCCTCTCACCTCCAGGAAAGAGGAGTGTTCTTGCAGGCTCGGTGGGCTCTGCATTGTGTTTCTGGGAACTCCAAATAACTGTTGCTTTTGTGCTATTTGTTTCAGAGTCTTTGACAACATGGTTTCTGGCATGATGGTCCAGGTGTGCTGAGGCTTTGGCCTGGAATTCCTGCTTTCCTGGGGCCTGTGCTGTTCAACCGTCCATCTGCTCAACTTACAAGACTGACTTAAATCAAATGCCATCTGTATTTATAGACAAACTTTTTTCAACTCAAGAGTTATCACTCAAGTATACGTCGTGCATAATTCCCTTGAAAATCATAACATGATCAGTAGTGGGTAAGGTTTCCAGGCTGAGCTCAATAACCTGACCCACCTTCTGTTTCTAAACACCATTTCAGTGATTTGTTCCTGAATGGTAGACGGCAAGTTCTATGAAAGCAACACTGTTGTACAGCATATTGTTGCTCTCAGCAGCTGAACCTGTGACTTCCACACTGCTAAAACCTGATACTCGCAGCAAGACTTGGGTTTTCATTCAGCTGAGACCCTGCTGTTTGAGAGAAGTGTCCCTGTATAATTGTGTATGTGGACGTTTCATTAATGCTCAGGAGTTTAACTAAATTTCATAATTTTCTGGTCTGCTATTAATTCAGGAGCCAATGTCATTTCTGTGTCATCTTTTTCATGGGGGAATCCATAATTGAAGATCTCCAATATAGGAAGCATTGGACTTGGATTTTGAGATTTTCTGTGCAGTCAGCCTGATATTGGGTAGTGGAACTTACTTGAGTGTATATATATATCTTTTGCCTATTATTGTTGAATTGTAAATATAATTTCAGCCTCGGTATTCTGCTGTTTAGCGATACTTTGGGTAACACCAGCTGATGTACATCCTCCCAAATGTCAAACTCAGGATTCTGGTTGGCAAACTGAGAGCTTTCACCTTACAGTGGCAGCCCTGATTCCCGAGGCAGCAGCTTGTCAGCAAGACCCATCCCGGGGCTCTGCGCGCTGCTGTTCTGATATTTATTCCTCAATGTCGGTGAAAAGACAATCAAATCCCATTGGTTTGTGGGATCTTGCTGTACAAACAGTGTATCTCTGTTATTACCCTGCTGAACTGAGCTGGAGGACCCACTTTGGGTGGGTTTCCTTCCACTTCACACGGATGTGCGGATCATAGAGCACACCAACAAGACCTTCGACTCACACTGAAACCAATTAAATGAGTAATCAGGTGACCAACTGAACTAATTGCTACTGTGCAAACAATGTCCATATCCATCCATTCTCCTCACAGGCTAATTGGTCACTGCTCCTAGTTGGCGAGGGATGAATGAAAATCAAGGAGTGGTTTATATACTGTAGTCTGTACAGACTCTGGGACAAAGAGCCTGTTTCAGTGCATTCATTCTGACTCCAAACTGACCCAAACAGGAAACTTGATTAGATTTGTGAATTTGTTATTTTGTCAGGAGAGTGAACGTAGAACAGAGAAAGCCTACAGCACAACACAGGTCTTTCAGCCCACAAAGCTGTGTCAAACATGTCCTCACGTTAGAAACTACCTAGGCTTACCCATAGCCCTCTATTTTTCTAAGCTCCATGTACCTATGCCAGTGTGAGAATGGAAGCCATCTGGTCTCCAGCTCCAAGTGTTGCCACCTTCGGTAACTAGATGGATCGTTGGGCATTCATTGCCTCCACTTGAGAGTTTTACAGTGCATCTACTCCTCTTTACCCAAGGGTGTGTGGTTGGGTTAGGGTGAGGTGAATCAGCTACGTGATTATGCACAAACCCAGGACACCACTCAAATGCCTTGCTGAAGTCCATATACACTACATCTACTGCTCTTCCTTCGTCAATGTGTTTAGTCACATCCTCAAAAAATTCAATCAGGCTCGTAAGGCATGGCCTGCCTTTGACAAAGTGTTTTAGGTATGGCTTAGTTTTAAGAGTTTGCATTGGGTTTTTCTTGATCTGGATCTGGGAAGATGAACAGAAATCTGATAAATGTACATGAACAGCCTGCCTGCACAGTGGTCTTGTTTCTGTACCACCGCAGGCCTGCTATAAATACAGTCAAATCTGATATTAAAATCTTTTATTACACAGGTACAGAATAAGTAGAGACATACTTGCTCCAATCTTACAATCATAGCTGAATACAGTAGGACAGTACTAAAAGCCCAAGTTGGGGGGAAGAGCATGCCCTAATGTCATTAGAAAGGCTACAGAACCTGGGAGTGGCAGGGAAAAGCAAAACTCTTCATCTTCTCTACAGTGAATATTCAATGCAGTAGATTCAACCATTCTGAGTAGATACTGGTGTCATTTCCAAAGGATATAATGAACACACATACTTGCAGAGAGGTACGCTCCTGTAATTTCAACTTTGTTAGTTCTACCAACACTCATTTCTGCCACTCACCGCCCTCAACCAAACAGCAGCAGCTGAAGAGGGAGGCAAGCACAAGACTAAAGCTGATTGAAACAACAAAGGTGCCTAGAGCAGGTGAACTGGAATTGTGGGCCAGGCCAGGCCAGTTGCCCCTTACTTGGTGAGTGTACCCTTTCTCAGGAGGCCCTGAGCAACATCGGACGACTACAATAACTGAGTCTCCAATCTGTTATTAATAGCTTTGGGTCACTGGAACAGTGCTTTCACGAGGGAGGCAAGGATGCCTTGAATATTGCATCAGGAAAGGTGGGGCAGTGAGGCTGCAGAAGGAACTAGATCTCATAAAGTGCTCTTTTTGGCTGACTATAGGTGGTTTCACTGCTTGAGCTGTGGGTCTCCCTCTGCTGGAAAGTGATCTGATTACAGCACAAGCAAATCAACTTGTTTTAACATTTCTCATCACAATTTTTGGGCAGCAGATAAAAGAGACTGCAGGCCAGAGAGGATGCAAGGTCAAGCTCAACATGAGCTGTGTGAAGATGAACATGGGAGGTTTGTTTTTACCCATGGGAGCTCAGCATCAATTCCCTTTGATTCAGGAGGCATTTTCCACTCTGTACCGCCCTTCCTACAAGACATAAGAGCAGAATTAGGCCATTCAGCCCATCAATCGCACTCCAGATCACAGCTCACCACGTTTATTTCTCTTCTAAACAAGAGTGTGAATAAACATGGTGCTTGGGGCAATCTGGAGTCAAGGGGAGATGCCAGTGTAAGAATGGAAGCCATCTGGTCTCCAGCTCCAAGTGTTGCCACTTTCAGTAACTAGATGGATCATTGGGCATTCATTGCCTCCACTTGAGAGTTTTACAGTGCATCTACTCTTTACCCAAGGGTGAGGTGAATCAGCTATGTGTTTATGCAAACCCAGGACACCACTCAAATGCCCCTAAGCAAGGCCCATTCTGTAACCTTGTAGTTAAGGATGATACATCATATTCTGAGCCCGTAAACCTGGAGACACGTCTGTGGCTTCGTGCAGTAAGTAGTAAGCTTTAGGGTGGAAGGGAGATTCTGAGAAAAGGGGGGGGTGATTATAAAATCTGAAAACAGAAAATGGGCCACAATTAAAATCAAGACTATGAATATATTATCTCAAGATATTTATAAAAAATAAACATTATCCTTATCACACGATAAATAAAGTAAGCTTCCTGCCCTTCTGGAGCAGTGTGATCAGTAATGGAAAACAATACACCCTGTGCTCGATAACAATAGCCACGGTGGCTGATAAATGTGTGTGTATACACACACACACACACACACACACACACACACACACACACACACACACACACACACACACACACACACACACACACACACAAGGCAGCAAGCAGCCTGTGAGGGTGGTGGCCCATATGAAGAGCAATACTATACTCTGCTATGGAAGAGTAAAGTTCAGGATGGGAGCAAAAAAGGCCTTTCTGTTTTTGAATCATCTGCGTTATCCAGCGGCTGTTGGTATACCTATCTACTCTCCTTCCTTCTAACAGTGCATGAGAGAGATAAACAACTCGACCTACAGCTATAGAGATGGTACTGTGAAAACCCACGGCAATCCCACTGGGAAATGAATGAAAATCAACAGGAGAGCAGCCCCCGGCCTGACCTTGCAACACGGTACAGCCCATCACAGCAGCAGATCAAAGTGAAGTGGTCGTGTGTTCAAATCCAGCACAGTGCTACTGCTCAAAGGAAACGGCCTATTCAGGGAAAATAACGCCCAGTGGAAACACCATGGATGGCTGATGCTGGAGGAACTCAGTGGTTCCTGGGGCAGAGGATGGTTGATGATGTGGGTCAGGAATGACCAGTTAGTATTGTGGTCTTGTTACTGAAGCTTTGGCCTGTTTCTGTGATAAGTTGAAACTGAACAGTTAAAAGGTGATAACTATCTTTGAAGCAGATTTTTGGAGTCAGAAGGTGATTTGGTTTTCAATTCTAGGTGGCAGCATCTGTATTCCCATTACCGTTGCCATGGCGAGGACTCAGATAGAAAAAGGTGTAGTGATGTACAGTTGGGAGAGAACATGGAGAAATGAGCAGGAAGTTTCCAGTTCATTTCATGCATGAAAATAAAATGGTCATCATTGAAGGAATATCTGAATATCACAAGAGCAAGGGTTATTGTACATGAAGATGCTCTCAAGGAATCAATCTCCACCAAAAACGAGAGAGATAAAGGGAGGTAGAGAATCAAAAGATTGCAGCAAGTCAAAAATTCATTCATGCTTTAAAAATATTTTAAAAATTAACCATTTTCATTCATGAATAGCTTTCCTCATCGTATTCAGGGTGATGAGGTCACTGAGAGTGGGTACTTCACATGTAGTTCTTTTACCCAACACTTTGGATTATTTGACAATTGCAAGTCTAACCAGTATAATCTGTAATTCCACAAAAGGCAGGAGCCCTGGCCAGTCTGGAAACAGCCTTCTAGAGGACTGGCACCTTCGCTGTAGGAGCACCATGACTGAGGGACCAACACTTCCTCAGTAAGTCTCCTTCGTGAGTGACTCTGGCAGTGCAACACTTTTTGGGGTGTGTAGAGTTTTTGCGTTTACACTGAAGCCGAGGTACATCTGGTACCTTCTTGGCTGCTAGCAAGGTAGTATGGAGAGTGCTCCTTCATGTCCGAATGTGAACAATATGCCTTGAATTGATCTGGTACCTCACAGCTATGTTTAATAGTAATAATAAGTGTATGTTGATCAAATATGAATGTCTAACTCTCCAGAATGACAGCATGAGGCTGGGATCCAGAGGCAAGGGAGTAAGGGTAGGTCTGCATGAGAAGAGGAGTACAGATTTGAGGGCATGAAGGATTGGGGAAATCCAAGAGCAAAATATAATGGGGAGAGGGATGTCTAAAGGAAGAGAAGTAAAGCAAATGGGTTTACAAGGGGAAGAAAGGTCTTTGGGGCCAACGGGAAGCAGTGTTGGGGGTGTGGGGATCACAAGGAAAGAAAGAAAGATTTATGCAAAATTTGAGTGTAAGACAAATGGGGGGGGGGGTCCAAGGGAAGAATTAAAAGGGTAATTGATCCGTGAGATGGTGGTTGGTGGGAGAAGAAAGAGTTTGGTAGTCTGGTATATGAGCCGTATCCAAGTGAGTATTTTTGGAATTTTTAAAGCAGCATATATCTCTTTTCCAAGTTACAAATTTCCGTCATTCTCACCGAATGTGGGATATTACTGAATATCGAGTTCTTGTTCAAACATTTCATCACAGGCTGGGGCTGGGGCTGGGGCTAGTAAACGATCAATGATGAATTTAAAAAGCAAATGGATTTCTTTGTTTCATTTAGGTAGACTGAGGTTGTTGAAACTCTCAGGGTTAACAGGTGAAGAGAGGTTCTTCAGAGGTCAGTTCAGTGAAATCGTCAGGGAGCTGAGAAGTTGCATTGTTGATCAGTGGGGGCAGTTTCGACTGGAATCTTGGTGGATGGAGAGACACAGCGAGAGGTAATGACAGATCCGCTGTCTCCAAGACGTTCAGGCCCAGTACTGGTAACACCTGGCCGGAGCAGCCTTCCAGAGGCGGCAGAGGATGAGCTGTTGGCTGTGCTAGAGGACTGTGGGCCCTGGCCATTCAGACCACACACGTGGTGATGCTTCTCCCAATCCTTGTGCTGACAGAAGGAGCCACAGTAACGGGCTGTGTTGCAGCCACTGCAGGTTTCACTGGCTTTCCGGCCACAATTCCAGCAACTCTGAAAAACACCATTTCCAACCATCACTGATCAAATACAAAGCAGGTCACTTTTAACTCCTTAGTTGCAGCTATTACTCAAGTAGACCAGAGAACAGAAGATAGGGGAGCAGAGTTAGGCCATTTGGCCCATCGAGTCTACTCCACCATTTCATCATGGTTGATCCATTTCCCTCTCAGCCTCAATCTCCTGCCTTCTCCCTATAACCTTTCACGCCCTGACTATTTAAGAATCTATCAATCTCTGTTTTAAATATACCCAATGACTTGATCTCCACAGCCACTTGTGGCAATGAATTCCAAAGATTCACCACCCTCTGACTAAAATTCCTCATCTCTGTTTTAAATGGACATCTCTGTATTCTGAGACTGTGTCCTCTGGTCCTAGACACTCCCACTATAGTTACATCCACTCCATTAAAGTCTTTCAAAATTTGATAGGAATGAGATTCTGCACCCCTCCCCCATTCTTCGTAATTCCAGTGAGCAGAGGCCCAGAGCCATCAATCAATTGTCCTCAAATGGTAAAGCTTTCCTTCCTGGAATCATGCTTCTGAACCCTCTCCAATGTCAGCACTTCCTTTCTTAGATAAGGGGCCCAAAACTGCTCACAATAATCCAAGGGAGGCCTTCCCAGTGCTTTATAAGGCCTCAACATTACATGCTTGCTTTCATATAATCTAGTCCTCTCAAAATGAATGCTAAGTCCTTCTGCAATCTCCCTGCTTCCTCAACACTACCTGCCCCTCCACCTATCTTCATATCATTCACAAACTTGGCCTCAAAGCTATCAATTCTTATGTTATCCAAATTATTGACAGTAATGTAAAATGAGTTAGATATGGCCCTTGTGGCTACGGGGGTCAGGGGGTATGGAGGGAAGGTTGGGGCGGGGTTCTGAGTTGGATGATCAGCCATGATCATAATAAATGGCGGTGCAGGCTCGAAGGGCTGAATGGCCTACTCCTGCACCTATTTTCTATGTTTCTAAGTGTTTACGACACAGATCCCTGTGGAACACCATTAGTTGCGGCAGCCTAGGGGTGTAGTCCATCAGGTCCTGGGGACTTAAGACCTTTCAATTTCCCTTGCACCTTCTCCCTAGTAATGACAACTTCATTCACTTCTGTCCCGACATTCGAACTTCAGCATACCATTAGTGTCTTTCACAATGAACACTGATGCAAAATACTTATTCAGTTTGTCTACCATTTCCTTGTCCTCCATTACTACCTATCCAGCTTCATTTTCCAGCGATCTGATATCCATTCTCACCTCTCTTTTACTCTTTATATATCTGAAGAAACTTTTAGTATCCTCTTTAATATAATTGGCTAGCTTACCTTCATATTCCATCTTTTGCCTCTTTTTGACTTTTTTTGTTGCCTTCTGTTTGTTTTTAAAAGCTTCCCAGTCCTCTAACTTCCCACTATTTTTTTGCTCTTATATGTCCTCTCTTTGTCAGCCATGGTTGCATCATCAAGTTTATAATACTACTTCTACTTTGTTATATATCTATACTGCGCCTTCCAAATTGCTCCCAGAAATTCTAGATTTTTTTTACTCTGCCATCATCCCTGCTAGTGTCCCCTTCCAATCAGTTTTGGCCAGCTCCTCTCTCATGCCTCTGTATTTCCCTCTACTCCACTGTGATACTGATACATCTGACTTTAGCTTCCCCCTCTCAAATTGCAGGGTGAATTCTATCACATTGTGATTACTGGACCCAAAGTGTTTCTTTGCCATAAGCTCTTTAATCAAATCCGGTTCATTGCCCAACATCCAATCCAGAATAACTAATCCCCTCGTGGACTCAACCATAAGCTGTTCTAAAAAGCCACCGTGTATGCATTCGACAAATTCCCCCTCTTGGGTCCAGCACCAACCTGAATTTCCCAAACTGCATATTGAAATCCCCCATAACTATTGTAACATTGCCCTTTTGACATGCCTTTTCTATTTCCTGTCATAATTTGTAGTTCACATCTTTGCTACCGTTCAGAGGTCCGTATATAACTCCCATCAGGGTCTTTTTACCCTTGCAGTTTCCTAACTCTACCCACAACTTATTATACGGCTTCCTGAGGATTGGATTTCATTTTTTACCAACAGAGCCACGCCACTTCCTCTGAATACCTGCCTGTCTTTTTGATACAATGTCTATCCTTAGATGTTTACCGTCTTGGATACTATTGTGGGGGATGACCTCCCAGGGTAATGCCACAGAGACTGGTTTATTGGCATTCAGCATGGGTCTGTGGTGCAGAAAGGAAAGAGGGAGAAGAGGGGAGCGGTAGTCAGAGGAACAGACAGGAGATTCTGTGGATGTGAACAGGATACGTGAATGGTAAGTTGCCTCCCCAATGTCAAGATCAGCAACGTCTCAGATCATGTCCACAACATTTTGCGGGGGGAGGGAGAGCAGCCAGATGACTTGGTACAGATTGGTACCAATGCCATAGGAAAGAAAAGTAAAGAGGTCCTGAAAAGAGAATTTAGAGAGAGCAGAAAACTGAGAAGCAGGACCTCCAGGGTAGTAACTTCTGGGTTGCTACCTGTGCCATGCACCAGTGAGGGTAGAAACAGGATGATTGGGCCAGTGAAGGAGTGGAGCTTTGAGGCTTTGACTCGAGAGGCTTCGACGAGAAGAGGCG
Organism: Mobula birostris; assembly: GCF_030028105.1. NCBI lineage: Eukaryota > Metazoa > Chordata > Chondrichthyes > Myliobatiformes > Myliobatidae > Mobula > Mobula birostris. Next base: position 84,322,664 of record NC_092384.1, read on the forward strand.
GAGGACAAGCTAGCTCGCAGTTAGTTTTTACAATGTCCCCTGAGACGGTGATGTGCCTCTCATGTGAGATGTGGCAGTCTTGGGGGAACGCCCCTCTCCCGCAGAGTCACATCTGCCAGAAGTGCATACGGCTGGGCGATCTGGAAGACCGTGTAAGGAATCTGGAGCAGCAGCTGGATGACCTTCGACTCATAAGGGAGAATGAGGCAGTCATAGATGAGAGCTACAGGGAGGTAGTCACACCTGGGCTGTCGGAAGCAGGTCACTGGGTGACAGTCAGAGGGTGGAAAGCGAAGGTGAGCAGACAGGTAGTGCAGAGCACCCCTGTAGCCATTCCCCTGAATAATAAGTTTATTGTCCTGGATACTGTTGGTGGGGACGACCGACCAGGTGTGAGCCACGGTGGCAGGGCCTCCGGCACTGAGTCTGACCCTGTGGTGCAGAAGGGTGGGACGGAGAAGAGGAGAGCTGTCGTCATTGGAGACTCTATAGTCAGGGGAGCAGACAGGAGATTTTGTGGATGTGAAAAGGACAGCTGCATGGTTTGTTGCCTCCCGGGTGCCAGGGTCCGGGATGTCTCTGACCGGGTGCACGACATCCTGGTACGAGAGGGAAAGCAACCAGAAGTCGTGATACATGTTGGGACCAACGACATAGGCAGGAAGAGGGATGAGGTCCTGGAGTGTGAGTTTCGGGAATTAGGCAGAAGGCTGAAGAACAGGACCTCAAGGGTGACGTTCTCAGGATTGCTGCCAGTGCGACGTGACAGAGATAGTAAGAATTGGAGGAGATGGCAGTTGAATGCGTGGCTGAGGAGTTGGTGCAGGGAGCAGGGTTTTAGATTTTTAGATCATTGAGATCTCTTCTGGGGAAGGTGGGACCTGTACAGATTGGATGGGTTGCACCTGAACTCGAGGGGGAGCAATATCCTTGTAGGTAGGTTTGCTAGCATGGTTCGGGAGGGTTTAAACTAATTTGCGAGGGGGATGGGACCCAGAGCGATAGAGCAGTGAAAGAAGTGCATGGAGTAAAGCCAGATCTAACATACAGAGAGGCTTTGAGGAAAGAGAAGCAGAATAAACGGTGTAAAGACAGTAAGGTAGAAGGGCTGAAATGTGTGTACCTCAATGCAAAAAGCATCAGGAACAAAGGTGATGAACTGAGAGCTTGGATACATACATGGAATTATGATGTAGTGGCCATTACGGAGACTTGGCTGGCACCAGGGCAGGAATGGATTCTCAATATTCCTGGACTTCAGTGCTTTAAAAGGGATAGAGAGGGCGGAAAAAGGGGAGGAGGGGTGGCATTACTGATCAGGGATACTATTACAGCTACAGAAGGGGTGGTTAACATAGCAGGATCCTCTTTTGAGTCAATATGGGTGGAAGTCAGGAACAGGAAGGGAGCAGTTACTCTACTGGGGGTATTCTATAGGCCTCCTGGTAGCAGCAGAGATACAGAGGAGCAGATTGGGAGGCAGATTTTGGAAAGGTGCAAAAATAACAGGGTTGTTATCATGGGTGACTTTAACTTCCCTAATATTGATTGGCACCTGATTAGTTCCAAGGGTTTAGATGGGGCAGAGTTTGTTAAGTGTGTCCAGGATGGATTCCTGTCACAGTATGTGGACAGGCCGACCAGGGGGAATGCCATACTAGATCTAGTACTAGGTAATGAACCGGGTCAGGTCTCAGATCTCTCAGTGGGTGAGCATCTGGGGGACAGTGACCACCGCTCCCTGGCCTTTATAATTATCATGGAAAAGGATAGAATCAAAGAGGACAGGAAAATTTTTAATTGGGGAAAGGCAAATTATGAGGCTATAAGGCTAGAACTTGCGGGTGTGAATTGGGATGATTTTTTTGCAGGGAAATGTACTATGGACATGTGGTCGATGTTCAGAGATCTCTTGCGGGATGTTAGGGATAAATTTGTCCCGGTGAGGAAGATAAAGAATGGCAGGGTGAAGGAACCATGGGTGACAAGTGAGGTGGAAAATCTAGTCAGGAGGAAGAAGGCAGCATACATGAGGTTTAGGAAGCAAGGATCAGCTGGGTCTATTGAGGAATATAGGGAAGCAAGAATGGAGCTTAAGAAGGGGCTGAGAAGAGCAAGAAGGGGGCATGAGAAGGCCTTGGTGAGTAGGGTAAAGGAAAACCCCAAGGCATTCTTCAATTATGTGAAGAAAAAAAAGGATGACAAGGTGAAGGTAGGACCGATTAGAGATAAAGGTGGGAAGATGTGCCTGGAGGCTGTGGAAGTGAGCGAGGTCCTCAATGAATACTTCTCTTCAGTATTCACTGATGAGAGGGAACTTGATGATGGTGAGGACAATATGAGTGAGGTTGATGTTCTGGAGCATGCTGATATTAAGGGAGAGGAGGTGTTGGAGTTGTTAAAATATATTAGGACAGATAAGTCCCCGGGGCCTGACAGAATATTCCCCAGGCTGCTCCATGAGGTGAGGGAAGAAATTGCTGAGCCTCTGGCTAGGATCTTTATGTCTTCGTTGTTCACGGGAATGGTACCAGAGGATTGGAGGGAGGCGAATGTTGTTCCCTTGTTCAAAAAAGGTAGTTGGGATAGTCCGGGTAATTATAGACCAGTGAGCCTTACGTCTGTGGTGGGAAAGCTGTTGGAAAAGATTCTTAGAGATAGGATCTATAGGCATTTAGAGAATCATGGTCTGATCAGGGACAGTCAGCATAGCTTTGTGAAGGGCAGATTGTGTCTAACAAGCCTGATAGAGTTCTTTGAGGAGGTGACCAGGCATATAGATGAGGATAGTGCATTGGATGTGATCTGTATGGATTTTAGTAAGGCATTTGACAAGGTTCCACCTGGTAGGCTTATTCAGAAAGATAGAAGGCATGGGATCCAGGGAAGTTTGACCAGGTGGATTCAGAATTGGCTTGCCTGCAGAAGGCAGAGGGTGGTGGTGGAGGGAGTACATTCAGATTGGAGGATTGTGACTAGTGGTGTCCCACAAGGATCTTTTCTGGGACCTCTACTTTTCGTGATTTTTATTAACGACCTGGATGGGGGGGTAGAAGGGTGGGTTGGCAAGTTTGCAGACGACACAAAGGTTGGTGGTGTTGTAGATAGTGTAGAGGATTGTCAAAGATTGCAGAGAGACATTGATAGGATGCACAGGTGGGCTGAGAAGTGGCAGATGGAGTTCAACCCAGAGAAGTGTGAGGTGGTACACTTTGGAAGGACAAACTCCAAGGCAGAGTACAAAGTAAATGGCAGGATACTTGGTAGTGTGGAGGAGCAGAGGGATCTCGGGGTACATGTCCACAGATCCCTGAAAGTTGCCTCACAGGTGGATAGGGTAGTTAAGAAAGCTTATGGGGTGTTAGCTTTCATAAGTCGAGGGATAGAGTTTAAGAGTCGCGATGTAATGATGCAGCTCTATAAAACTCTGGTTAGGCCACACTTGGAGTATTGTGTCCAGTTTTGGTCACCTCACTATAGGAAGGATGTGGAAGCATTGGAAAGGGTACAGAGGAGATTTACCAGGATGCTGCCTGGTTTAGAAAGTATGCATTATGATCAGAGATTAAGGGAGATAGGGCTTTACTCTTTGGAGAGAAGGAGGATGAGAGGAGACATGATAGAGGTGTACAAGATAATAAGAGGAATAGATAGAGTGGATAGCCAGCGCCTCTTCCCCAGAGCACCACTGCTCAATACAGGAGGACATGGCTATAAGGTAAGGGGTGGGAAGTTCAAGGGGGATATTAGAGGAAGGTTCTTTACTCAGAGAGTGGTTGGTGCATGGAATGCACTGCCTGAGTCAGTGGTGGAGGCAGATACACTAGTGAAGTTTAAGAGACTACTAGACAGGTATATGGAGGAATCTAAGGTCGGGGCTTATATGGGAGGCAGGGTTTGAGGGTTGGCACAACATTGTGGGCCGAAGGGCCTGTACTGTGCTGTACTATTCTATGTTCTATGTTCTATTTGGCAGATAAATGCGTGGCTGAGAAGCTGGTGCTGGGGGCAGGGCTCTTGGATATTTGGGATCTCTTCCGGTGGAACCTGAACCCGAGGGGGAGCAATGTTCTCGCAGGCAGGTTTGTTGGAGCTGTTGGGGAGGGTTTAAACTAATTTGGTAGAGGGGTTGGAACTGGAATAAAGGGACTCAGGATGGGGCGGATGGTCAAAAAGCAAAGGTAGCACGCAGTCAGATTATCTGAAAGGGCAGGCAGATGATAGGACAAAATTGCAGCTGGCAGGGTGAATATCAGAGCATTAGGGATACAGAGTCAGAAAAGGGGATTCAAAGTGTTGTATCTCAATGCACAGAGTATAAGAAATAAGGTGGATGATCTTGTTACTGATTGGCCATCACTGAATCATGGCTGAAGGATGGTTGTAGTTGGAAGGTGAATGTCCAAGGTTACATGTTGTATCGGAGGGATAGGAAGGTCGGCAGAGTGGGTGGTGTGGCTCTGCTGGTAAAGAATGGCATCAAATCATTACAAAGATGCGAAGGATTGGTGTTTGACAGGCTCTTGATTAACCAGGATGTTAAAGGTTATGGGAAGATGGCAGGAGAATGGTGCTGACGGGGATATAAATCAGTCATGATGGAATGGTGGAGCAGACTTGATGGGCCGAATAGCCTAATTTTCTTACGTGTTATGGTCTTCAACATTGCTCACCAATTCTGGATGTGAACTCTACAGCCTCCCAACAAACAGTTTAAAAAAAAGTTTCTTATGTTCTTTCAGATGAAAGTCTCACATTTAATCTGATATCCTCTTAATTCCAAACCCCTTAATCAGTCTAAATACTAAAGTCTGAAAATTGAACTGGAAACATCATATTTTTGTGTTTTGTGCACTTCAACACAGTCTGAAATACCAGCTGGGTAGAACTGACAACAAGAACAGCACAGCGTTAGTGTTTGTTTATTGGCGTACAGTGCAGAATACGCACTTGCAGCACTTCAAGTCACGCTGCCCATTAACCCCTGATTTAATCCTAGCCTAATCACAAGACAATTTACAATGAGGTACAGTCGATGTTTCGGGCCGAGACTCTTTGTCAGGACTAACTGAAAGAAGAGACAGTAAGAGATTTGAAAATGGGAGGGGGAGGGGGAGATCCGCAATGATAGGAGAAGACAGGAGGGGGAGGGATGGACCCAAGAACTGGACAGTTCCAGACCTAACCAGTTCCCCTCTACCACCACTCTGCTTCGTCTAGCGAAATTAGTCTTCACTCTTAATAATTTCTCCTTTGGCTCCTCCCACTTCCTCCAAACTAAAGGTGTAGCTATGGGCACCCGTATGGGTCCTAGCTATGCCTGCCTTTTTGTTGGCTTTGTGGAACAATCTATATTCCAAACCTATTCTGGTATCTGTCCCCCAATTTTCCTTCACTATATCGATGACTGCATTGGCACTGCTTCCTGCACGCACGCAGAGCTCGTTGACTTCATTAACTTTGCCTCCAACTTTCACCCGGCCCTCAAGTTTACCTGGTCCATTTCCAACACCTCCTTCCCCTTTCTAGATCTTTCTGTCTCTGTCTCTGGAGACAGCTTATCTACTGATGTCTACTATAAGCCTACTGACTTTCACAGCTATCTGGACTATTCCTCTTCTCACCCTATCTCTTGCAAAAATGCCACCCCTTTCTCGCAATTCCTCCATCTCCGCCGCATCTGCTCTCAGGATGAGGCTTTTCATTCCAGGACGAGGGAGATGTCCTTTTTTAAAGAAAGGGGCTTCTCTTCCTCCACCATCAACTCTGCTCTCAAACGCATCTTTCCCATTTCACGCACATCTGCACTCACCCCATCCTCCTGCCACCCCACTAGGAATAGGGTTCCCCTTGTCCTCACCTACCACCCCACCAGCCTCCGGGTCCAACATATTATTCTCCATAACTTCCGCCACCTCCAACGGGATCCCACCACTAAGCACATCTTTTCCTCCCCCCCCCCCCAGCTTTCCACAGGGATCGCTCCCTACGCGACTCCCTTGTCCATTTGTCCCCCCCATCCCTCCCCACCGATCACCCTCCTGGCACTTATCCTTGTAAGCGGAACAAGTGCTACACATGCCCTTACACTTCCTCCCTCACCACCGTTCAGGGCCCCAGACAGTCCTTCCAGGTGAGGCGACACTTCACCTGTGAGTCGGCTGGGGTGATATACTGCGTCTGGTGCTCCCGATGTGGCCTTCTATATATTGGTGAAACCCGACGCAGACTGGGAGATCGTTTCGCTGAACACCTACGCTTTGTCTGCCAGAGAAAGCCGGATCTCCCAGTGGCCACACATTTTAATTCCACATCCCATTCCCATTCTGACATATCTATCCACGACCTCCTCTACTGTAAAGATGAAGCCACACTCAGGTTGGAGGAACAACACCTTATATTCCGTCTGGGTAGCCTCCAACCTGATGGCATGAACATCGACTTCTCTAACTTCCGTTAATACCCCACCTCCCCCTCGTACCCCATCTGTTATTTATTTTTATACACACATTCTTTCTGTCACTCTCCTTTTTCTCCCTCTGTCCCTCTGACTATACCCCTTGCCCATCCTCTGGGTTCCCCCCACCCCTTGTCTTTCTCCCTGGGCCTCCTGTCCCATGATCCTCTCATATCCCCTTTGCCAATCACCTGTCCAGCTCTTGGCTCCATCCCTCCCCTATCATTTTGGATCTCCCCCTCCCCCTCCCACTTTCAAATCTCTTACTAGCTCTTCTTTCAGTTAGTCCTGACGAAGGGTCTCAGCCTGAAACGTCGACTGTACCTCTTCTTAGAGATGCTGCCTGGCCTGCTGCGTTCACCAGCAACTTTGATGTGTGTTGCTTGAATTTCCAGCATCTGCAGAATTCCTTGTGTTTGACAATTTACAATGATCATTTAACTTGCCAACCAGTACGTCTTTGGAATGTGGGAGGAAACCAGAGCATCCAGGGGAATCTTGGGGAGAAAGTACAAGCTCCTTACAGGCAGTGGCGGGAATTGAACTTGAGTTGCCTGTATTGTAAAATGTTGTGCTAATCACTACACTACTGTGTTCTAGTTACTGCAAGGTGTAGCCCAGTTTTCACTAATGGAACAGTTATAAACAAGGAGACACAGACACCAGCTAAAGGGATAGTAATTTAAAACTGGGTTTTGTCAACATTTCTTCTCTCAGAAGGTAGAGAATCTCTTGGCACAGAGGATGGGAGGGTGACGGATGCTGGTATGTTAGATTTACTTCTGATAAAGATACATATTTAAAAGAGCAAGGAACTGAAAATTATGGAGACCTGGCACAGAAAAGAAATTATGGTCGGGAAAGATCAAGCATGATTATGTTGAATCAAATATTCAAATATGATGGCAGAATATAGTATTAATGGTAAGACTCTTAGCAGTGTGGATTATCAGAGGGATCTTGGGGTCCGAGTCCATAGGACACTCAAAGCAGCGTTAAGAAGGCATACGGTGCATTGGCCTTCATCAATCATGGGATTGAATTTAGGAGCCGACTGGTAATGTTTCAGCTATATAGGACCCCGGTCAGACCACACTTGGAATCCTGTGCTCAGTTCTGGTCGCCTCACTACAGAAAGGATGTGGAAGCCATAGAAAGGGTGCAGAGGAGATTTACAAGAATTTTGCCTGGATTGGGGAGCATGCCTAATGAAAGCAGGTTGAGTGAACTCAGCCTTTTTCTCCTTGGAGTGACAGAGGATGAGAGGTGACCTGATGGAGGTGTACAAGATGATGAGAGGCATTGATCGTGTGGATCGTCAGAGGCTTTTTCCCAGGGCTGAAATGGCTGCCACAAGTTTAAGGTGCTGGGGAGTAGGTACAGAGGAGATGTCAGGGGTAAGTTTTTAACACAGAGAGTGGTGAGTGCGTGGAATGGGCTGCCGGCGACAGTGGTGGAGGTGGATACGATAGGGTCTTTTAAGAGACTTATTGATATGTACACGGAGCTTAGAAAAATAGAGGACTACGGGTAAGCCTAGTAATTTCTAAGGTAATGGCATGTTCGGCACAACTTTGTGGACCGAAGGGCCTGTATTGTGCTGTAGGTTTTCTATGAATAGTGGGGTAGGGTTGAGTGGCCAAATGGCTCACTCTTGCTCCTATTTTCCTGTTCTTCTTGATCACTGTGATGGTGATCTGAAGGCAGCACAGGTCAAACCCTTTATACCCCACCAAAAACAAAGTTAAATCCAGAAGTCTAACTTCTAGTCTTTATTTTCTATCTTCAGTCTATTAAATCGGCCCATTGTCTTCACTTTGCTAACACAAACAGTAGGATTCTCTTCATGTCTTCCTCTGATTGGACACTTAAAACAACCTTAATTAGTGTTATGGGATATTTTCAAACCCACCCAAGACAGCACTTAAAACTCTGCTTGCCCATTCCCCTGGTTTTGGATTTCAGAATCAGGTTTATTATCACTGGCATGTGTCGTGAAATTTGTTAATGTAGCAGCAGCAGTTCAATGCAATACATATAGAAGAAGATGAAAAAAAACTAATAAATACCATCTGTCACCCTTTCAGCGCAGAAACCTCTTTTCAGTGCCCAGATAGGAAGGCACACATTCAAATGTAAAACGAGCGATGAATTCTGAACACAAATCAAACCCTTGGATGATGTTGCTCACAGTCACTCTGGCTACACGTACATGTTGTGGGTGAGACTATGACAAGCCTCACTGTATTACAACAAATCCATTCTCGGTGCTGTCACCATGGACATTGTATTAAATAAGCGAGAAAGAAAACAATAGAATTTCTCAGTTATCGAATCCTGAAATTATTTTTTGATAGAATTATGCCCTCAGAGTGTTTGCTACTCAAAGTAATTCCTGAAAGCAAAGCTCCTGGCCATACAGAAATACATACATACTGTACTACCAGGCATATTTCTTCCAGCAGGAAGCTAGACACATTTATTCTCTGACCAACCCCAAAAACCTTATCACAGCATACCTATAGCTGGAAATCCCTCACAGGTACACAGATCCCTGCCCCGAATACAAGTAAAATCCAGGAGGTCAGCACAGCAGGAGTCGTAATTCAAAGAATCCCCCTATGCACTGTGCTTGAAGCATGCCAATGCCCATTGATACTAATTCCATTTACTAGAAGTTAGTCCATAGCCCACTAGCAATTTAAAGTGCCTGTCCAGACACTACTTAAATAATGTGGGAGCATTTGCCTCGACCACCCTCTCAGGCAGTATTTTCAAAACTGCAACCACTCTCACTGAAAACAATTTTCTCAGATTTCCTCTAACCCTTTCACTCCTCCTCTCACCTGGGCCTCTGGTCTTACACGCCTCTGCCATGAGGAGAAGCTTCTTTCTGTCTGCTCGACCTATGCCTCACAATGTTGTAAAGCTCCAAGGAAACAAAGCTAGCCTGTCACAGAACATAGTGACATATGGAAATTATAGGCCAGTGAGTCTTACTTCAGTGGTGGGCAAGTTGTTGGGGAAGATGCTGAGAGGCAGGATTTATGAGCATTTGGAGAGACATAATCTGATTAGGGATAGTCAGCATAGCTTTGAAAAGGGCTGGTCGTTCCTTATGAACCTCATTGAATTCTTTGAGGATGTAACAAAACGCATTGATGAAGGTAGAGCAGTGGATGTAGTGTATATAGATGTCAGTAAGGTTCCCTATGCAAGGCTCCTTCAGAAAGTAAGGAGGCATGGGATCTAAGGAGACCTTGCTTTGTGGATCTAGAATTGGCTTGCCACAGAAGGCAAAGGGTGGTTGTGGATGGTTCATATTCTGCTTGGAGGTTGGTGACCAGTGGTGTTCCGCAGGGGTCTGTTCTGGGACCCCTCCCCCTTTGTGATTTTTATAAATGACCTGAAGAGGAAGTAGAAAGGTGGGTTAGTAAGTTTTCTGATGACACAAAAGTTGGGGGTGTTGTGGATAGTCTGGAGGGTTTGTCAGAGGCTACAGCAGAACATCGATTGGATGCAGAACTGGACTGAGAAGTGGCAGATGGAGTTCAACCCAGATAGGTGTGAAGTGGTTCATTTCAGTTGGTCAAATTTGAAGACAGAATATAATATTAATGGTAAGACTCTTGGCAGTGTGGAGGATCAGTGAGATCTTGGGGTCTGTGTCCATCGGACACTCAAAGCTCCTGCACAGGTTGACAGTTTTTTAAGAAGGCATATGGTGTGGTGGCATTCATGAACTGTGGTTGAGTTCAAGAGTCATGAGGTAATGTTACAGCTATTTAAGACCTTGGTCAGACTCCACTTGGAGTACAGTGCTCAGTTCTGGTCACCTCACTACAGGAACGATGTGGATACTATAAGAGAGGGTGCAGGGGAGATTTATAAGGATGTTGCCTGGATTGGGGAGCATGCCTTATGAGAATAGGTTAAGTGAACTTGGCCTTTTCTCCTTGGAGCGATGGAGGATGAGGGGTGACCTGATAGAGGTGTATAAGATGATGAGAGGCTTTTCCCCAAGGCTGAAATGGCTAACACGAGGAGGCTTGGAAGAAGGTACAAAGGGGATGTCAGAGGTACGTTTTGCACACAGAGTGGTGGGTGCATGGATTTTTTCCCCATCATTTGAAGAAGTGAGTGAGAGAGCGATATTTTGGTAGGGAAATTCTAGGCAGCTTCTAGAGTAGTTTACATGGTTGGCACAACATTGTGGGCCGAGGGACCTTTAACGTGCTGTAGATTTTCTATGTTTTCTATGTTCTATAAATTGGGTAACATTACTGCAAAGCTGTGATTTCAATGCACTCAGGCCAGATAGGTTTTCATCGCATTGAAATTGTGCAGCTTGTCATATGACAGTTGTTTTTCTAATGGTACCTTTTCCACTAGCTCAGCATTTTCTCCAAAGTAGTCCATTAATGTCTTCTTGCTTGTCTGCACAGGAGCATCCTGCCCACATACATTCTTTTAACAGCTCTCCCACTTCACCCCTTTTGTTCTTGTTATCCCATGTTACACTTAGTTGTAGTTACTAATGGACCATACTCACTCGCATTCAGGACAACCTACCACCCGGGGTCAAACACAGTGAATCTCCAATAATCCAGACACTTGGTGCCAGTCTAACAGATTTCTCAGATTATTGGATGTTCACTATTTTTACATGTTACACAGTCGTACACAGTAATCCATTTTGCAACCAACCAGCTGCGTTTAAAGGGAGCTTGAAATATACAAACATCCTGGACCCTGGCTCTGGCTACAGTCAGGAAGTCCTAGTTGGGCCGCATCTGAAGTATTGCATTCAATTCTGCTCACCCCATTGCCGAAAAGATGTTGAGGCTTTAGAGAGGCTCCAGAAGACGTTTAACAGGATGGTGCAAACACGAGGAATTCTGCAGATGCTGGAAATTCAAGCAACACACATCAAAGTTGCTGGTGAACGCAGCAGGCCAGGCAGCATCTCTAGGAAGAGGTACAGTCGACGTTTCAGGCCGAGACCCTTCATCAGGACTAACTGAAGGAAGAGTTAGTAAGAGATTTGAAAGTGGGAGAGGGAGGGGGAGATCCAAAATGATAGGAGAAGACAGGAGGGGGAGGGATGGAGCCAAGAGCTGGACAGGTGATTGGCAAAGGGGATATGAGAGGATCATGGGACAGGAGGTCCGGGGAGAAGGAAAAAGGGGAGGGGGGGAAACCCCAGAGGATGGGCAAGGGGTATAGTCAGAGGGACAGAGGGAGAAAAAGGAGAGTGAGAGAAAGAATGTGTGTATAAAAATAAACAACAGATGGGGTACGAGGGGGAGGTGGGGCATTAGTGGAAATTTGAGAAGTCAATGTTCATGCCATCAGGTTGGAGGCTACCCAGATGGAATATAAGGTGTTATTCCTCCAACCTGAGTGTGGCTTCATCTTTACAGTAGAGGAGGCCATGGATAGACATGTCAGAATGGGAATGGGATGTGGAATTAAAATGTGTGGCCACTGGGAGATCCTGCTTTCTCTGGCGGACAGAGCGTAGGTGTTCAGTGAAACAATCTCCCAGTCTGCGTTGGGTCTCGCCAATATATAGAAGGCCACATCGGGAGTACTGGACGCAGTACCGGACCTCAGCCGACTCACAGGTGAAGTGTTGCCTCACCTGGAAGGACTGTCTGGGGCCCTGAATGGTGGTAAGGGAGAAAGTGTAAGGGCATGTGTAGCACTTGTTCCACTTACAAGGGTAAGTGCCAGGAGGGAGATCGGAGGGGAGGGATGGGGGGGACGAATGGACAAGGGAGTTGCATAGGGAGCGATCCCTGTGGAAAGCTGGGGGGTGTGGAGGGAAAGAAAGATGTACTTACTGGTGGGATCCCGTTGGAGGTGGCGGAAGTTATGGAGAATAACACGTTGGACCCGGAGGCTGGTGGGGTGGTAGGTGAGGACAAGGGGAACCTTTTTAAAATATGGAACGCTTCACGAATTTGCATGCCATCCTTGCGCAGGGGTTTTTAAAATATGAAAGGTCTCAAAGCTCTCCGCTTCTTTTTGGATTCCAGATCTAACCAGTTCCCCTCTACCACCACTCTGCTCCGTCTAGCGGAATTAGTCCTTACTCTTAATAATTTCTCCTTTGGCTCCTTCCACTTCCTCCAAACTAAAGGTGTAGCTATGGGCACCCGTATGGGTCCTAGCTATGCCTGCTTTTTTGTTGGCTTTGTGGAACAATCTATGTTCCGTGCCTATTCTGGTATCTGTCCCCCACTTTTCCTTCGCTACATTGACGACTGCATTGGCGCTGCTTCCTGCACGCATGCAGAGCTCATTGACTTTATTAACTTTGCCTCAAACTTTCACCCTGCCCTCAAGTTTACCCGGTCCATTCCTGACACCTCCCTCCCTTTTCTTGATCTTTCTGTCTCTGTCTCTGGAGACAGCTTATCCACTGATGTCTGCTATAAGCCTGCGGACTCTCACAGCTATCTGGACTATTCCTCTTCTCACCCCGTCTCTTGCAAAAATGTCATCCCCTTCTTGCAATTCCTCCGTCTCCACCGCATCTGCTCTCAGGATGAGGCTTTTCATTCCAGGACAAGGGAGATGTTCTCCTTTTTTAAAGAAAGGGGTTTCCCTTCCTCCACCATCAACTCTGCTCTCAAACGCATCTCCCCCATTTCACGCACATCTGCTCTCAATCCATCCTCCCGCTATCCCACCAGGAATAGGGTTCCCCTGGTCCTCACCTACCACCCCACCAGCCTCTGGTCCAACATATAATTCCCTATAACTTCCGCCACCTCCAACGGGATCCCACCACTAAGCACATCTTCCCCCCCCCCCCTTTCCACAGGGATCGCTCCCTATGCGACTTCCTTGTCCATTTGTCCCCCCCCATCCCTCCCTACCGATCTCCCTCCTGGCACTTATCCTTGTAAGCAGAACAAGTGCTACATATGCCCTTACACTTCCTCCCTCACCACTATTCAGGGCCCCAGACAGTTCCTTCCAGGTGAGGCAACACTTCACCTGTGAGTCGGCTGGGGTGATGTTCTGTGTCCGGTGCTCCCGATGTGGCCTTCTATATATATTGGCGAGACCCGACACAGACTGGGAGATCGTTTCGCTGAACACCTATGCTCTGTCTGCCAGAGAAAGCAGGATCTCCCAGTGGCCACACATTTTAATTCCACGTCCCATTCCCATTCTGATATGTCTATCCACGGCCTCCTCTACTGTAAAGATGAAGCCACACTCAGGTTGGAGGAACAACACCTTATATTCCGTCTGGGTAGCCTCCAACCTGATGGCATGAACATTGACTTCTCAAACTTCCGCTAATGCCCCACCTCTCCCTCGTACCCCATCCATTATTTATGTATTTATTTATATACACACTTTCTTTCTCTCTCTCTTCTTTTTCTCCCTCTGTCCCTCTCACTATACCCCTTGCCCATCCTCTGGGCTTCCCCCACCTTTTCTTTCTTCCTAGGCCTCCCGTCCCATGATTCTCCCCCTTCTTCAGCCTCGTATCCCTTTTGCCAAACAACTGTCCAGCTCTTGGCTCCATCCCTCCCCCTCCTTTCTTCTCCTATCATTTTGGATCTCCCCTTCCCCCTCCCACTTTCAAATCTCTTACTAGCTCTTCTTTCAGTTAGTCCTGACAAAGGGTCTCGGCCCGAAACGTCGACTGTACCTCTTCCTAGAGATGCTGCCTGGCCTGCTGAGTTCACCAGCAACTTTGATGTGTGTTGCTTAACAGGATGGTGGCTGGATTAGAGGGCGTGTGCGACAAGGAGAGGTTATAAGTGTGTGCTATAAGCAGTGTGTCCACTTCCTGAGGAGATTGAGGTGAGCAGCACCACTCTGCCCACCCGGCCATTCTAACCAAATTTCACAGGAGCACCATCAAGAATGTCCTGGCAAGCTGAATCACTGTCTGATACAGGAATTGCAAAGCATCTGACTAAAAGTCCCTACAAAGGGCTGCAATAACTGCTGAGAGGATCGTCACAGTATCTCTCCCACCCATTTGAGATTTTTTTTTCATCATTTGAAGTAGCGACTGAGAGAACGATATTTTGCAGAGCAGGAGCCATTTGAAAACTGCAAGTCTGGTCAAGAGTGACTATGAGTTGAGCCAATAAAGAGAAGGGAGGTGTAAACAGAGTGACCATTATGTACATAGCTAGTACACTGAGAATAGGCCCAGAGTTAATGAGATGTTTCTTGTGTGAGATGTGGGAACTTTGGGAGACCTCTAGTTTCCCTGATAATGACACCACTGAGCTGCAGCTCCTGAGAGAACGTGTTAAGGAACTGGAGCTGCAACTTGATGACCTTTGGCTCATACAGGAAAATGAGGAGGTGATAAGATAGGTGGTCACCCCCTAAGTTGCAGGAGGCAACCTGGGTGACTGTCGGGAGAGGGAAAGGAAACGGGCAGCCAGCACAGAATACCCCCATGGCTGTTCTCTCAATAATAAGTATAACACTTTGGATACTGTCGGGGGGTGGGGGAAGTCCCAGTGACTGGGTATCTAGCACGGAGTCTGGCTCTGTGGGTCAGAAGGGAAGGGGAAGAAGAGGATTGGAGGTACCTGTATGTGGAGGATTTTGGCTAACTGGTGTTGAGTAAATACCCTTGCGAGACCATAGAATTGTGTGTCTGTATTGCTTAATGCCTGGATCAGCAGAAAATCGTGGAACTGCGCTCTGCACTCTGCCTCACTGCTCTAGACATTGGATTACATGGTGTTCCCTGGTAGCTTCTGCTCTAGACATAAGATTATGTGGTGTTGATCCCTTGCTTGCAGCTGTACACCACGAGGCTACGTGACTTTGGTGTTTTTCCCTCCAGTTTGCTTAGGACAATACCAAGTATGGAAATGTTGAACAAACCATACCCATTAGAATTAATCATAAAGGGGGTGTGTGTACTGATTGCAAACTGACTCGGCTTCCAGAGGGATGGTTCTCCGTGTCATGTAAAATAAAGAATCTCCGAATGAATATCTGAATCTTGTGGGGAAAAGAAAATTCCCTAACAGGGAGATAAGGGATTCCATAATTAGAGAAGCAGACAGCAAATTGTATGGGACACCTGGATGGTATGTTGCCTCCCAGATGCCAGGGATGTCTCAGATCAGGTCCATGGCATTCTAAAGGGGGAGGGTAAACGGCCAGAAGTCATGGTACATATTGCTACCAGCAACAAAGGTAGGAAATGGAAGGAGATCCTCAAGAGAGAGTAAAGAGAATTAGGTAGGAAGCTGAAAAGCAGGACCTCTGGGGTAGTAATCTCTGGCTTGCTGCCTCAGCTACGTGTCAGTGAGGGTCAGAATTAGATGAGTTGCCAGATGAATGTGTGGCTGAAGAATTGGTGCAGGGGGCAGGACCTCAGATTACTGGATCATTGGGATCTTTTCTGGAGAAGGTATGAATTGTACACCTGAACCCGAGGAAGTCCTTGTGGGCAGGTTTGCTGGAGCTGTTGGGGAGGGTTTAAACTTATTTGACAGGATGATAGGATCCAGAATACAAATAGATGCAGTGTGTAGTGAGACTGTAAGGAAGGATAGGCCAGAATTGTAGTCAGTGAGTGAGTTGCAGTGTAACATGGGGGAAAGAATCAAAAAAGGTGACAAATACAGGACTGATTTTATATTTGAATGCATGCAGTATATAGAACAAGGTAGATAATTGTAGCGCAATTAAAAATTGAAAAGTACGATGCGGGGATCACTGGGTCATGGCTAAAAGAAGATCATAGTTGGAAGTTTAACTTCCAAGGACACACCTTGTATTGAAAGGACAGGCAGGTAGGCAGAAGGGGTGAGGTGACTGAGGCTGTGCCCTCTGGTCCTAGACTCCCCCACAATCGGAAACATCATCTCCACATCGGCTCAATCAAAACCTTACAACATTCAATTGGTTTCATAGAACATAGAATAGTACAGCACATTAAAGGCCCTTCAGCCCACATTGTTGTGCCAACCCTCAAACTCTGCTTCCCATACAACCCCCCAACTTAAATTCCTCCATATACCTGTCTAGTAGTCTCTTAAATTTCACTAGTGTGTCTGCCTCCACCACTGACTCAGGCAGTGTGTATTCCATGCACCAACCACTCTCTGAGTAAACAAATCTTCCTCTAATATCCCCTTGAACTTCCCACCCCTTACCTTAAAGCCATGTCCTCTTGTATTGAGCAGTGGTGCCCTGGGGAAGAGGCGCTGGCTATCCACTCTATCTATTCCTCTTATTATCTTGTACACCTCTATCCTCCTCCTCTCCAAAGAGTAAAGTCCTAGCTCCCTTAATCTCTGATCATAATGCATACTCTCTAAACCAGGCAGCATCCTGGTAAATCTCCTCTGTACCCTTTCCAATGCTTCCACATCCTTCCTATAGTGAGGTGACCAGAACTGGACACAGTACTCCAAGTGTGGCCTAACCAGAGTTTTATAAAGCTGCATCATTACCTCGCGACTCTTAAACTCTATCCCTTGACTTATGAAAGCTAACACCACATAAGCTTTCTTAACTACCCTATCTACCTGTGAGACAACTTTCAGGGATCTGTGGACATGTACCCCGAGATCCCTCTGCTCCTGCACACTACCAAGTATCCTGCCATTTACTTTGTACTCTGCCTTGGAGTTTGTCCTTCCAAAGTGTACCACCTCACACTTCTCCGGGTTGAACTCCATCTGCCACTTCTCAGCCCACTCCTGCATCCTATCAATGTCTCTCTGCAATCTTTGACAATCCTCTAAACTATCTACAACACCACCAACCTTTGTGTTGTCTGCAAACTTGCCAACCCACTCTTCTACCCCCACATCCAGGTCGTTAATAAAAATCACAAAATGTAGAGTTCCCAGAACAGATCCTTGTGGGACACCACTAGTCACAATCCTCCAATCCGAATGTACTCCCTCCACCACGACCCTCTGCCTTCTGCAGGCAAGCCAATTCTGAATCCACCCGGCCAAACTTCCCTGGATCCCATGCCTTCTGACTTTCTGAATAAGCCTACCGTGTGGAACCTTGTCAAATGCCTTACTAAAATCCATGTAGATCACATCCACTGCACTACCCTCATCTATATGCCTGGTCACCTCCTCAAAGAACTCTATCAGGCTTGTTAGACACGATCTGCCCTTCACAAAGCCATGCTGACTGTCCCTGATCAGACCATGATTCTCTAAATGCCCATAGATCCTATCTCTAAGAATCTTTTCCAACAGCTTTCCCACCACAGACGTAAGGCTCACTGGTCTATTATTACCCGGACTATTCCTACTACCTTTTTTGAACAAGGGAACAACATTCGCCTCCCTCCAATCCTCCGGTACCATTCCCGTGTACAAGGAGGACATAAAGATCCTAGCCAGAGGCTCAGCAATCTCTTCCCTCACCTCGTGGAGCAGCCTGGGGAATATTCCGTCAGGCTCCAGGGACTTATCCATCCTAATGTATTTTAACAACTCAACACCTCCTCTCCCTTAATATCAACATGCTCCAGAACATCAACCTCACTCATATTGTCCTCACTTTCATCAAGTTCCCTCTCATTGGTAAATACCGAAGAGAAGTATTCATTGAGGACCTCACTCACTTCCACAGCCTCCAGGCACATCTTCCCACCTTTATCTCTAATCGGTCCTACCTTCACTCCTGTCATCCTTTTGTTCTTCACATAATTAAAGAATGCCTTGGGTTTTCCTTTACCCTACTCACCAACGCCATCTCATGCCTCCTTCTTAAGCTCCTTTCTTGCTACCCTATATTCCTCAATAGACCCATCTGATTCTTGCTTCCTAAACCTCACGTATGCTGCCTTCTTCCACCTGACTAGATTCTCTACCTCACTTGTCACCCATGGTTCCCTCACCCTACCATTCTTTATCTTCCTCACCGGGACAAATTTATCCTTAACATCCTGCAAGAGATCTGTTACGATCTCCTCAATAAGATCCCTACTCCTTCTAAGTTCCAATGAGTACAGGCCCAGAGCAATCAAACGTTCTTCATATGTTAACCCTATCAATCCTAGAAGCACTCTCATGAACCTCCTCTGAACTCTCTCCAATGTCAGCACATCCTTACTTAGATAAGGTGTCTAAAACTCCTCACAGTATTCCCAAGTAAAGTCTCAATAGTGCCTTCTAAAGCCTCAGCAATACATCCTTGCTTTTATTCTAGTCCTCTTGAAATGAGCGCTAATATTGTATTTTCCTTACTCTCCACAGACTCAACTTGCAAATTAACCTTTCGGGAATCCTGCATGAGGATTCCCAAGTCCCTTTGCACCTCAGGTTCTTGAATTTTTTCCGTTTAGAAAATAGTCTACACTTTTATCCCTTCTACCAAAATGCATAACCACACACTTCAAGACCCTGTATTCCAAATGCCACTTCTTTGCCCATTCTCCTCTATCTCTTATGTAGCCATCTGCTTCCTCAACACTATCTGCCCCTCCTCCTGCCATTGTATCGTCTGCAAATTTGACCACAAAGCCATCAATTCCATCATCCAAATCATTGACATATAACGTAAAAAGAAGCGATTCTAACACTGACCCCTGCAGAAAAGGCCCTCTTTATCCCCACTCTTGTCACTCTGCATGCTAGTATCTTTCCTGCAATACCATGTGCTCTTATCTTGTTAAGTAGCGTTATATGCGATACTCTGTCAAATTCCTTCTGAAAATCCAAGTACACAGCATCCACCAATTCTCCTTTGCTTATTTCTGCAAAGAATGCCAACAGATTTGTCAGACAAGATTTTCCCTCAATGAAACTGTGCTGACTATGACCTATTGTATCATGTGACTCCAAGTTCCCTGAAACGACGTCCTTTCTGAAACATAAACTAATGGAAACACGGAGTGGGAATAACAGTCTAACTTCGTTTTCACTTCAAGTGAGGCGTAACGTATGACATAGTGGCATGATGACGTATGCTATTCACGTACTTTTACATATAATCTGTAATAAACTGTTTAAAGAAACAAGAATGTTTAAATAGATTTATAATATTACTCAAATATTAAATTCTCGACACTCCGTCCTGCTTAGCTATAAACTCCAACTCAATACAGAATACACCTATGTGTTATACACACACACACACGCACGCGCACGCACTATATACTCTATAAAAGGGGCTCTGCCAGAAGCGTCAACTGTTTATTCATTTCCATAGATGCTGCCTGACCTGCTGAGTTCCTCCATTGGATTTCCAGCATCTGCAAAATTTCTTGTGTAAAGATTTAATTATTGTGGAGGATTTACTCTGGTGGGACAACGTCTTTCCTGACAAGGGGGCGCGGGTCACTCTGCTTGGCAGGTGAGATTTGTGGCTGTGAAACAATCTCAGGTCCTGGGGCCTCCTCTGTAGGAGGCGGTTGTAGCAGTTGACTCTGAGATTGCAGGGAGTGGTTCTGACAGCTCTGGACACCTCTCTCTAGCAATTGACTCTGCTCTCCTTAACTGATCAACGTGTTGTCTCCAGAAGATTTCCAATGCAATCTCCAGTGCATGAGAGAGTGGTCCAGTTATGTCTTTAATCTTTCCAAGTACCCACTTTTGATTACTGTACTTCTGTAGCCCCTTGCCTACACTGCTTGTCTTGGAGTGAAACATCGAACCTCCTTGTATGCAAAACCCTCAATTCGTCTCAGCTGTCTATCCTGCAAACTCCTTCAGAGATTGGGGTTTAGCAGATCCAAGTGTGAACATAATGGACAATAAGTGGCCCAAAACTGCTTACAATACTCCAAGTGAGGCCTCGCCAGTGCTTTATAAAGTCCCAACATTACATCCTTGCTTTATATTATTGTCCTCTTGAAATGAATGCTAGCATTGCATTTGCCTTCCTCACCACAGACTCAACCTGCAAGTTAACCTTTAGGGAATCGTGCACAAGGACTCCCAAGTCCCTTTGAAGCTCAGTGTTTATATCTTCTCTTCATTTAGAAAATAGTCTACCCTTTCATTTCTTCTACCATGACCATATACTTCCCAATACTGCATTCTATCTGCCACTTATTTGCCCACTCTCCTAATCTGCCTGTCTTTCTATAGTATCTCTACTTCCTCTGAACTACCTGTAGCTCCACCCATACTCGAATCATCTGCAAACTTTGCAACAAAGCCATCAGTTCCATCATCCGAATCATTGACTACACCAACAGAGACACACCCACCTCTCTGCCTACCTGCCTATCCTTCCGATACAATGTGTTAAGTTCCCAACTATAATCTTTCGGCCACGACTCATTGATGCCCACAACCTGCCAATCTCTAACTGTGCTACAAGATCATCTGCCTTATTTTGTACACTGTGTGCATTCAAATGTAACACATTCAGTCATATATTTGTCACCATTTCAATTTTGTCTCCCTGTTACACTGCAACTCATCCCACTGACTGCAATTTTGCCCTATCATCTGCCTGTCCTTCCTAAGAGCCTCACTACACACTGCCTCTGCTTGTATACCAGCTGCCCCATTTACAGCCCTATCACACTGCTTCCCATCCCCCTGCCAAATGAGTGTAAACCCTCCCCAACAGTTCTAGCAAGCCTGTACACAAGGATATTGATCTCCCTCAGGTTCAGGTGTAACTTGTCCCTTTTGTACAGGTCACACCTTCCCCAGAACCAGTTCCTCAGCCACTTATTCATCTGACAAATCACCCCACTCTTCCCTTAATGGTGTGTGAAACAGGCAGCAATCCAGAGATTACTACCAGGAGACCCCATTTTCAGCTTTCTAACTAACTGCCTAAATTCTCTCTTCAGGACCCCTCCCTTTTCCTACCTATGGCACTGGTGACAATATGTACCAAGATTTCTGGCTGCATACCTTCTCCCTAACCTGATCCAAGACATCCCAGATCCTGGCTCCCAACAGGCGACATTCCATGTGGTGTCTCACATCCACAGAATTTCATGTCTGCTCCTCTAACTATGGAATCCCCCATCACTACTGCAGTCCTCTCCTCCCCCCTTCACTTCTGAGCCACAGCATCAGTCTTCGACATGGAAGACACTAGTGGAATACCAGAAATTTGAGAGTATCAGTTGCAGAAGTGAGTGTTGTTGCTATTGCTAAGGAGAAGGTACTTGGGAAGATGAAAGGTCTGAAAGTAAATAGATATCTGGACTAGGATTCTGAATGAGGTAGTTGAAGAGAATGCAGAGGCATTAGTAATGATCTTTCAAAAGTAATTAGATTCTGGCATGGTTCTGGAGAACTGGAAAATTGCAAATATCACTCCACTTTTCAGTGAAGGAGGGAGAAGAAGAAGGGGGTTTACAGGCCAGTTAGCCAAACCTCAGTGGTTGAGAAGATGTTGGAATTGATTGGTAAGGATAAGGCTTCAGGATACTTAGAGGCACATGATAAAATAGACCAACGTCAGCATGGTTTCCTGATGGGAATTTCTTGCCTGACAAGTCTGCTGGAATTCTTTAAAGAAATAACAAACAGAACATAAGAAATAGGTGCGGGAGTCGGCCCGTTCAGCCTGCTCCGCCATTCATCTCCATTTACCTGCCTTTTCTCCATAACCCTTAATTCCCCTACTATGCAAAAATCTATCCAACCTTGTCTTTAATATATTTGCTGAGGTAGCCTCCACTGCTTCATTGGGCAGAGAATTCCACAGATTCACCAGCCTCTGGGAAAAGCAGTTCCTCCTCATCTCCATCCTAAATCTACTCCCCCAAATCTTAAGGTTATGTCCCCTAGTTCTAGTCTCACCCATCAGTGGAAACAACTTTCCTGCCTCTATCTTATATATCCCTTCCATAATTTTATATGTTTCTATAAGAGGATCTCTCATTCTTCTGAATTCTAGTGAGTACAGTCCCAGATGACTCAATCTCTCCTCATAGCCTAAACCCCTCATCTCTGGAATCAACCTGGTGAACCTTCTCTGCACTGCCTCCAAAGCCAGTATATCCTTCCTCAGGTAAGGAGACCAGAACTGCATGCAGTACCCCAGGTGTGGCCTCACCAGTACCCTGTACAGTTGCAGCATAACCTCCCTACTCTTAAATTCAATCCCTCTAGCAATGAAGGCCAACATTCCACTTACCTTCTTGATTGCCTGTTGCACCTGCAAACCAACGTCTTGTGATTGTGCACCAGCACTCCCAAGTCCCTCTGATTCTTCCAGATCATTAAAGTATATCATGAACAGTTGTGAGCCCAGCACTGACCCCTACGGCACACCGCTCACCACTGATTGCCAACCAGAGTAACACCCATGTATCCCAACTCTCTGCTTTCTATTAGTTAACCAATCCTCTATCCATACTAATACATCACCCCCAACTCTGTGCATCCTTATCTTATGGATAAGTCTTTTATGTGGCACCTTATCAAACACCTTCTGGAAATCCAAGTAAATAACGTCCATCTGTCAGATGGGAAACAGCTTCTTCTCCCAGGCTATGAGACTACTGAACTCCCTGCCACCACTCAGGTCTCATCACGTTTGAAATGTGTTATACTATTTACTTTTTAACTTGTGTCGCAAATCCATTTTATACAAAATGTTAATCTTGTGGAATACATTTTACTATTTGTTCATTGATTTGTGGTAATATCACTTATGTGTGTGAGTGTGTGTACTGTGTTGCACACTTTGTTCTAAAGGAACATAGTTTCATTTGGTGATTTACACGTACAGTATAAGGTTGAGATTGGACAAACTTGAATTGATTTCCCTGGAGCAGTGAAGGCTAAGGGGTGATCTGATAGAAGTTAATAAGATTACGAGAGACGTAGATCGATGGCTGGTAAACTTATTTTATCCAGGGTTGAAATGTCTAATATCAGGTGGAATACATTTAAAGTGTGAGTGGCTAAGTTGACAAAAGATGAGCAGGGCAAGATTTTTTTTTTACAGAGAGTGGTGGGTGAGCAATGTGTAGCTGGATTTGGTGGTGGAGGCACAGATGTGCAAGGCGTGAAGAGGCTCCTATGGACATGAATTTGCAGAGAATAGAGGAACTTGCATAGGCACAGGGATTAGATAAGGCACTTATTTGCCAGTTGAATTGGTTTGGCACAACATTGTAGGCCAAGGGGCCTGTCCTTGCGATGCACTGTACTCTAAATTCTTCACATTCCTGACCCAGTGTCGACCCCAACCACAGCTCTGACCACTCACTCAGCTGCACAGACAACCCGTGTCCAGCTTCACCCCGCGCTCTGCTAGCACTCTGCTCCTGTCTCACATTCCAGACTGCTGATGGGAACTTTACTGTTGTGTGTGAATGATTCCGTTAGCTACTCAGGCACACTTTGGAACGAACCCAGAGCCACTCCTGCTCACTGTATCACACTCTCACACTGTGGGCATCACTATAACCAGTTGAACAGTGGGGGCTCTATATCTGGAGTTCAGTGATCGGGATACTGCGGGCGTTTGGTTGGCACAGAATTGGCCATGATCCATGGGATGGGGTTCAAGGAGCAAAGCATCTCACCTCCCTAGGAGGAGCACCCGAGGCCACCTGCCTGACCCCAGAGTGAGCGTGGCTCCTGTCGGATGAACACGGAGTGGCCCTGCCAATGGTAGATAAGTCTGCAGGCTCGTCTGCCTTGCCCTCCCGGCTCCAGGAGGCTGTGTGGATGGGGGAGGCCTTGAGAGAAAGGAAACAGAGAGCAAATAAAGTGGCTAAAAGTTTATAAAGTCAATGAATGGTCACAGCATGGAATGGAGCCAGTCTAGTGCACACCAGTTCTACACAAGAGCAATCCGGATCTTCCCCTTCCCTGTGTCCCCTCACTATAACTAAGGAAATTTGTTTTCTTGAAATGCTAACCCAGGTTCACCAAGAGTACTGTATTTCAACTGAATTTGACAGAATCACGCTCGTGGTCTCCAAGACCATTCAGTCCACCTCCATCCTCTCCTGCCATGTAATTCATCCGATCATGATACAGTTTAGACTAATGAAGTTGGTAAGGCTCACACTGAGAAGGGAGACTAGCCTCCCCAGGGCTGCAGACATCTTCAAAAGGCGATGACTCGAAACGGTGGCGTCTACTGTAAAGGACCCTTCACCCAGGACGTACCCACTTCTCATTACCGCCATCGAGGAGGAAGCACAGGATCCTGAAGACGCACACTTGATATTTTAGGAACAGCTTCTTCCCCTCCACCATCAGATTTCTGAATGGATGACGGACCCATGGACACGGCCTCATCTCATTTTGCTCTCTTTTTGCACTACTTGTTTAATTTTTAGGTATTTCTTTTTATAATTTACAGTGCATTTTATATATTACACTGCACTGCTGCTGCAAAACAAAAAATTTCATGAGATATGTCAGTGATAATTCTGATTCGGAACGTAGTGGGGGTGGTTTCTTCGAGCATCTCACAGGTAAGGCTCCTCCAGGAGGAACTGGTCATGGTATGATAGAATTTCAAATCAGCTTGAGTGTAAGTAATGTGGAAATGACATTCGAATCCTCAACATCAGTAAATTCAGTTATGATGCCTCGAGTAGAATGGCAAAATCTATTAAAGATTCAGACCAGAATGAGAATGCACAAGAATGTAGGTGCTTTGATTATAAACACACAACATGCTGCAGGAACTCCGCAAGTCAGGCAGCATCTATGGAAAGGAATAAGCAGTCAATATTTCAGGCTAAGACCCTTCACCTGAGCCCCTCCAGCATTTTGTGTGTCATATACAGTCACAGAGCACAGCAGCACAGAAAAAGGACCCTCAGCCCATCTACTCCACAATGCTGACCTAGTCCCCACGACATGTACCAGGACCAGAGCCCTCCATACCCTTAAATGTTGAAGTCAAGCCTGCAACAACACGTCCGCTGGCAGCTCGTTCCACACTCTCACTGCCCTCTGACTGAATAGGTTTGCCATCAAGTTCCCCTTAAACATTTCACTTTTCACTCTTAACCCATGACATCTATTTGTAGTCTCACCCAACCTTAGTGGGGGAAAAAAAAACTGCTTGCATTTATAGACAATAGGTGCAGAAGTAGACCATTCGGCCCTTCGAGCCGGCACCGCCATTCTGAGATCATGGCTGATCATCTACTATCAATACCCGGTTTCTGCCTTGTCCCCATAACCCTTGATTCCCCTATCCATAAGATACCTATCTAGCTCCTTCTTGAAAGCATCCAGAGAATTGGCCTCCACTGCCTTCTGAGGCAGCGCGTTCCACACCTCCACAACTCTCTGGGAGAAGAAGTTCCTCCTCAACTCTGTCCTAAATGACCTACCCCTTATTCTTAAACCACGCCCTCTGGTACTGGACTGTCCCAGCATCTGGAACATATTTCCTGCCTCTATCTTGTCCAATCCCTTAATAATCTTATATGTCTCAATCAGATCCCTCCTCAATCTCCTTAATTCCAGCATGTACAAGCCCAGTCTCTCTAACCTCTCTGCGTAAGACAGTCCGGACATCCCAGGAATTAACCTAGTGAACCTACGCAGCACCTCCTCCACAGCCAGGATGTCCTTCCTTAACCCTGGAGACCAAAATCTATCCTATCTGTACCCTCATAATTTAGTATAGTTCTTCAAAGCTCCCCTCATTCTCCTATGCCCTAGGGAATAGTCTTAACTATTCAACCTTTCCCTATATTTCCCTACTTTGGCGAAGGGGTGGGAACTCAGGACAGGATGGATGGTAAAAAAACAAAGATAGCGTGCAGTCAGACTGTCAGGAATGCCAGGTAGATGATAGGACAAAATTGCAGCCGGAAGGTTGAGTATCAGTGCATTAGGGATACAGAATCAAAAAGGGTAGCAAATACAGTGCTCAATGAGTTACATCTCAATGCACAGAGTAGAAGAAATAAGGTGGATGACCTTCTTGCACTATTACAGATTGTCGGGTATGATGTTGTGGCCATCACTGTATCATGTCTAAAGGATGGTTGCAGTTGGGAGCTGAATGTCCAAGGTTACACGTTGTATCGCAGGGATAGGAGGGGGTGGCTTGACTTTGCTTGTAAAAAGTGGCATAAAATCACTGGGAAGATGTGACATAGAATCGGAAGATGTTGAATCCTTGTGGGTTGAGTTAAGAAACTGCAGGGGTAAAAGGATCCTGAAGGCAGTTATATACAGGCCTCCCAACAATAGCTGGGACGTGGACCACAGATTACAACAGGAAATAGAAAAGGTGTGTCAAAAGGGCAATGTTATGATAGTCACAGGAGATTTCAACATGCAAGTTGATAGGGAAATCAGGTTGATAATGGATCTCAGGAGAGTGATGTTTATCGAATGCTACTAGATGGCTTTTTAAGAGTAGTTTGTCGTTGAGCCTACTAGAGGATCAACTATACTGGATTGGGTGTTATGTAGGAACCTGAGGCCATTAGGAAGCTTAAAGGTAAAAGAACCATTAAGAGGCAGGGATCACAATATGATTGAGCTCAACTTGAAATTTGATAGGAAGAGAGTAAAATCTGACATAGCAGTATTTCAATGGTGTAAAGGAAATTACAGTGGTATGAGAGATAAGTTGGTCAAAGTAAACTGGAAGGAGCTGTTGGCAGGGATGTCAGCAGAGCAGTAATGGTCTGAGTTTCTGGGAAAAATGAGAAAGGTGTAGGATAGATGTATTACAAAAATGAAGAAATACTCAAATAACAATATAGTATAACCATGGTTGACAAGGGAAGCCAAAGCTAATGTAAAAGCAAAAGAATGGGCATACAACAAAACAAAAAATAGAGGGAAGATAGAGGATTGGGAAGCTTTTAAGAATCTGCATAGAGCAACTAAAAAACCATTAGGAGGGAAAAGATGAAATATGAGAGCAAGCTAGCAAACAATATCAAAGTGGATAATAAAAGCTTTTTCAAGTATGTAAAAAATAAAAGAGAGACGAGATTGGATATAAGACCACTAAAAAAGTAGTAACTGGGGACAAGGGGATGGCAGATGAACTAAATGAGTATTTTGCATCAGTCTTCACTGTGGAAGGCACTGGCAGTGTGCCAGATGTTGAAGGGTGTGAGGGAAGAAAGCAAGTGCAGTTACTGTTACAAAGGAGAAGGTGCTCAAAAAGCTGAAACCTACCGAATGTTGAAAGGACTAGTTGGGGTGGATGTGGAGAGGTTGTTTCCAATTGTGGGGATATCTTGAACTAGACAGCACAGCCTTAAAACTGAGGGGCAACCTTTTACAATAGAGGTAAGGATGAATTTTTTTAGCTAGAGTAGTGAATCTGTAGAATGCTTTGCCATAGACTGTGATGGAGGCCAAGTCTGTGCATACATTTAAGACAGAAGTTGATCATTTCCTGATCAATCAGGGCATTAAAGGATGTGATGAGAAGGGAGGTGTATGGGGTTGAGTGGGATCCTGGATCAGACTTGATGGAATGCTGGAATTCCATGGGCTCGATGGGCTGAATGGCCTAATTCTTCTCCTATGTCTTATGGTCTGAGCTGGAAAGGATGCAGAAACGATTCACAAGGATACGGCCTCAGTTATATGGAGAGACCTGAGAGGTTGGGACTGTTTACTCTGGAGTGAAGAAGGCTGAGGGTCACCTTTTTGAGGTTTATAAAATCATAAGGGGTGCAAAAGTGTTACTGATCACAGTCATTTTTTTCCCCAGGGAATGAGAGTCCAAAATAAGGGGAAAGATTTGAAGGGGAAGCGATGGGCAAGATTTTCACAGAGGATGGTAAGACTATAAGATGTAAGATGTGCGAGCAGAATTTGGCCATTCAGCCCATTAAGTCTGCTCTACATGAGTCCACGTGGGTAGTAAGTGGAACAAGTTATCAGAGATGCATTTAGTTTAATAGTTTCTTTAGGCACAAACAACATTTACAAATCCATGAACAGTTCACATAATCACTTCCACCAATCAATGTTCTAACAAACCAATCTCTAATTCGCTGCTTTTGATCATTTGTCTTCAATAGTGAGTAATACTTGCAACTTTCTATTGGAGAGGTTAATAGATTATTAACTTTATGAAATCACAACCAGAGCATTCTCACCCACTTTTTTTTTAAAAGCAACGGATGTAACCCATCTGATCCTGGGCATTTATTACACTTTTGTGCCTTCATTTTTCTCATTTGTTTGTGTTTCACTGTGAATGTTTTACAGCCTCAGACCACCCACTACAAACCATTTAATGAAAGTGGGACTTGGTTGCAGGAGCAGTGGTACTAATTGGATATGTCTTATAAACAGCCAGACAGGTGGTGATGAACTTAGTATCTCCCTTCTCCGCTATATGATCTTTAACTTCATATATATGTTGATATTCATTTTTTGGGCTATGGGAATCGGTGGTGAGCTTAGCATTTATTGTTCAAACAAAAGTGCTTCTGAAGAGAGTGGATTGCTCAACTATTTCAGAAAACACGTTGAAATGGTATCTAGAGTCACATATGAAACAGCTGGGTAAGAATACAAATCTCAAATGAGAGAAAATCTGCAGATGCTGGAAATCTGAGCAACACACACAAAATGCTGGAGGAACTCAGCAGGCTAGGCAGCATCTATGGAAAAGAGTACAGTTGATGTTTTGGGCCGAAATCCTTCGGCAGGACAAACCTCTTCCTTGAAGAACATTAGTGAACTAGATCAGTTTTTTACAATTCTAAATTTCATTATTACTTTTACTTTTACTGAATATGTGGCTTGTTAGTATATTGGTTAGCGCAATGGTATTACAGTGCCAGTAACCCGGGTTTAATTCCCTCTGCTGTCTGTAAGCAGTTTGTACATTCTCCCCAGGAGCACGTGGTTTCCTCTGGGTGCTCTGGTTTCCTCCCACAGTCCTGAGATATGGGTTAGTAAGCTAATTGATCATGAGTGGAATTGGGTGGCACAGACTCACCGCGCCAGAAGGGCCTGTTAGCATGCTGTATCTCTAAACAAAAATTATTAATGGAATTTAAATTCTACAACTGCCATTGTGAGATTTGAACACGTGTCTCTGGATAGTGTGGTGAAGTTACACCCATACCTGTCATCCTATGGTATGCCATGGCCATTATTTACTACAGTACTAATAAAAATGTACTGATGGAAGTCCACCAGTAATATACCACGGGATTA
Source organism: Mobula birostris (assembly GCF_030028105.1). NCBI lineage: Eukaryota > Metazoa > Chordata > Chondrichthyes > Myliobatiformes > Myliobatidae > Mobula > Mobula birostris. The sequence continues at coordinate 84,352,211 of NC_092384.1, forward strand.
ATAGGAATCAGTTTGTGGGATGAGAAGTTACTCTACTTGTCTGTAACAGAGTTTTACTCTTTATCTAATTCTTGCTGCTGCAGGCATGGGAATGCACAGTAGGACAGTACAGAAGGCTCAGGCCTGCACTATCCCTCCCAGTGGTGGGATAATGTAGAGGGAACTGTACTCTATATTTAATTTGTCCTGTCTCTGCCTGGGAATGTTTGATGGGACAGTGTAGGAAGAGCCTTCCTACACCTAAGTGAAAAGTTCTATCCAATCAACATGGGGATGACAAAGGTAAGCCCCAGAGAATGGTTTGCATCAAAAATGATCCCGTTTTTGTTGGGTATCCTCAGTCCCTCCTTCTTTTGGGGATTGGTGCCAAGCACTCACCTCACTGGAGTCCTCCTGTTGGTTAATGGCTGACTGTGCATCTTCAGAAGCCTGCCGCTTGGCCTCACTCAGTGCGTGCTCCATCTTTGCTCGCTCAGCTGTGATCATCTCATGGGCCTTGCGCTCTGCCTCTGACACAGCTTTCTTCAACTCCGTCATGGCCTGCTGCTTCACTTCATTCACCGCCTCTTCTGGGAGGGAGGGTCAGATGGCAGACAAGTGGCATTATCAAGGGCAGCCTGGAGCTGTACTTGAGTTTGTGTGTACATGTTAAGATACACTTCAGGTATTGTTAGGGATCATCCTGTAATTGAGTTTGTGTGGATGTGTCAAGATACACCAGGTATTTAAGAAACAAAGAAGGCAGCAGAAAGCCTGACCTCAGTGGTTGGGAAGATGTTGGAGTCGGTTGTTAAGGATGAGGTGATGGAGCACTTGGTGACCCAGGATAAGTTATACAAAGTCAGCATGGTTTCCTTCAGGGAAAATCCTGCCTGATGAACCTGTTGGAATTCTTTGAGGAGATTACAAGTAGGATAGATAAAGGGGATATAGTGGATGTTGTATATTTGGACTTTCAGAAGGCCTTTGACAAGGTGCCACACATGAAGCTGCTTAACAAGTTAAGAGCACATGGTATTACAGGAAAGTTACTAACATGGTTAGAGCATTGGCTAATTGGAAGGAGGCAGTGAGTGGGATTAGAAGGATCCTTGTCTGGTTGGCTGCCAGTGACTAGTGGTGTTCCACAGGGGTTGGTGTTGGGACTACTTCTTTTTATGCTATATATCAATGATTTAGATGATGGAATAGATGGCTTTGTTGCCAAGTTTGCAGATGATACTAAGATTAGTGGAGGGACAGGTAGGATGCAGAAGGATTTAAACAGATTAGGAGAATAGGCAAGAAAGTGGCAAATGAAATACAATGTTGGAAAATGCATGGTCATGCACTATGGCAGTAGAAATAAATGTGCAGACTATTTTCTAAACAGGGAGAAAATCCAAAAATCTGGGATGCAAAGGGACTTGAGAGTCCTTGTGCAGAACACCCTAAAGGTTAACTTGCAGGTAGAGTAGGTGGTGAGGAAGGCAAATGCAATGTTAGCATTCATTTCAAGAGGTCTAGACTACAAGAGCAGGGATGTGATGCTGAGGCTTTATAAGGCACTGGTGAGGCCTCACCTTGAGTGTTGTGAACAGTTTTGAGCCCCTCATCTTAGAAAAGATATTCTGGCATTGGAAAGGATCCAGAGGAGGTTCACAAGGATGATTCCAGGAAAGAAAGGTTTATCATATGAGGAACGTTTGATGGCTCTGGGTCTGTACTCGCTGGAATTCAGAAGGATGAGGGGGATCTCATTGAAACCTTTTGAATATTGAAAGGCCTAGACAGAGTAGATATGGAAAGGATGTTTCCCATGGTGGGAGAGTTTAGGACAAGAGGGCACAGCCTCAGGATAGAGGGACGCCCTTTCAAAACAGAGATGTGAAGAAATTTCTTTAGCCAAAGGGTGGTGAATTTGTGGAATATGTTGCTACATGCAGCTGTGAGGCCAGGTCATTGGGTGTATTTAAGGCAGGGATTGATAGGTTCTTGATTGGACATGATATCAAAGGTTATGGGGAGAAGACCGGGAACTGGAGTTGAGGAGGAGAAAAAAAAGAATCAGCCATGATTGAATGGTGGAGCAGACTCAAAAGGCCAGATGGCCTAATTCTGCTCTTATGTCTTATGGTATTGTTAGGAATCATTCTGTAATTGAGTTAATGTGGATGTGTCGAGATACAGCAGGCATTGTTAGGGATCATTCTGTAATTGTGTGTGATGTTTGAGTCCTGGGCTGGATGTCCTGTTTGCTTAAGGAAGGTGAAGCATCTCCCATAGCCTCTCCTTTCCTCTCCTTAGTGGAGGCCAATTCTCCGGATGCTTTCAAGAAAGAGTTAAGTAGAGCTCTTAGAGATAGTGGAGTCAAGGGATATGGGGAGAAGGCAGGAACAGGGTACTAATTGTGGATGATCAGCCATGATCACAGTGAATGGCAGTGCTGGCTCGAAGGGCAAAATGGCCTACTCCTGTACCTATTGTCTATTGTCTTTCCAGATGTAGTGATGGCCGCAGGACGGCTGTTTGGCTTGCCATGCAGGAGGTCACTTGCATATGGCCTCTCCTATACGATTGTGCCCGTAACAACGCCTTCCCGTGGCGCCCCTGTTCTTACTGAGTTTTCTATGTCATGGTGCAACCGAGTGTCCAACGGTATAATTGGGTAGGCAGGCTGCGCTCAGCTGGCAGCCAGCCTAGGAGAAGGGCAACTCCAATTCCAAACCCAGGTAGATGGGACCCGTTAACTTTGCAGGCAGTCTGTCTAGGAGAAGGATACTCCAGCAGTCACCGCAGCTTGCTGAGCCATTGTGGAACGTCCCCCAGCCTAAAACTTGGCCTCCACAGCCATCTATGGCAATAAATTCCACAGCTTCTTTATCCTCTGGCTAAAGAAATTCCTCCTCACCTCCATTTTAAATGATCATCCCTCTATTCTGAGGCTGTGCCCTCTGGTCTTGGACTCCCGCACTATAGCAAACATTCTCTCCATGTTCACTCTATCTCGGACTTCGATATCGAATAGGTCTCAATGAGATCCCCCCATTCTTCTAAACTCCAGCGAGTACAGGCTCAGAACCATCAAACGCTCCTCATACATTAACCCTTTAATTCCCAGGATTATGCTCATGAACCTGCTCTGGGCCATCTTCAATACTAGCACATCCTTCCTTCAGTACGTAAAATTATGAGGGGATGTAAATTGGGTAAATGTGAGCAGACCTTTTCCACCAAGGCAAAGTTAACAAATTTCATGACATATGCCAGTGATATATCTTACTCTGATTCTGATAAGTACTGGATGAGAGGGGTATAGAAACATAGAAAATATGAGGGCTATGTTCTAGGTGTAGGTTGATGGGATTAGGCAGATTAATGCTTGGCACAGACTATAGGGAGCTCAGAACTGCTCACAATACTCCAAGTATTCAAAAGAGCTCTGATAGTTGGGAGGTGCTACTATTGTAAATAAGTAATTCTGTAAATTTATGCGACTATGTTTCAAATGTTAAAGATAAGTAGGTGATTATAGCAATTGAAGCTGCAGTTAATGTTTACTGTTATCTTTGTGTTGAAGTCTCAGGAGAGTGAGATTCTCTTTGACTCTCATTGACTCGCTGCATTCCCAGGGCTGAAGTGGTTGTCACAAGAGGACACAAGTTTAAGGTGCTGGGGAGTAGGTACAGAGGAGATGTCAGGCGTAAGTTTTTTTACTCAGAGAGTGGTGAGTACATGGAATGGGCTGCTGGCAACAGTGGTGGAGGCGGATATGATAGGGTTTTTTAAGAGACTTTTGGATAGGTACATGGAGTTTAGAAAAATAGAGGGCTATAGGTAAGCCTAGTAATTTCTAAGGTAGGGACATGTTCGGCACAACTTTGTGGGCCAAAGGCCCTATATCGTGCTGTAGGTTTTCTATGTTTATGAACAAAGACTTAAATTTCCCAGTTATGACTTCCATGTGGTTCAGTTTTAGTCAGCCTCAATGGGTATAATCCAGAATATCGTCACTGTGAGATCCAGCCTCGGAGCGTTGGATACTCAGATAATAGTTGAACTATCTTAACTCGGTCTGAAGAATATCTTCTTGTGTTGAGTGTGTGAATTGTGTTGCGCACCTTGGTTTGGAAGATTGCTATTTTGTTCGGAGGTATACACGTGTACGGTTGAATGACAATAAACTGAACTTGAACTTGCACAACCATCAGCAGGTAGAAAGGTCAGATACAGGAATTTCTGATTAGTGCATCTGAGGGATTTGAATCCTCAAACCCCACTCTGGCAAGGAATCCCCTTATCAACCAAAAGGCAGTACAGTATGCTGTACGGTAATCCAGCTGGGATTCTAGTTCACTGTATTCAGTACCCAAGTGGCCTAGTGCTGTACAGATGTGACACTTTACTAATCTATTGTAGCAGGTACTTAGGCAGAGAGCCTCCAAGTCCACATTTGTGAATGCTGCATGAGGAGAAATTCATAACCCACCTGGGATATGCAAATATACCAGGGCATAAAGTCAAAGAGGATTTCTCTGGTGTCTGGGACAATATTTACACTGAACCAACATTAGCAAACAGATTATCTGGCCATCATCACATTGTGTTTGGAGGATGTAGCTGTAATAATGACTACGTGAAATAGTTTATGACAAACTGTTGCCACAAAAGGTTTTTCTCTTATTTCCTGCCTTACTAATAAAGCATCTTATTGTCCCTTAAGACACAGCTGATTGTACTGAGTTTTCTGCACACAGAGTGCACTTGTAATTATATAGGAACCTACCAGCTTTCTTCCAGATCTCTTCCTGAGTGTAACCCTGTGAGGGTCTGCGTGGCATCTCAACAAGCATTTCTGAAAACACAAAACAAATCATTTGAATGAGTGCTGTGAATAGTTCATTCCCAATGTCAGTGAGGTCAGTACTATGATGGTGTCTGGTTGGGTCGGGCCACTGGAGTCTGGTTGGGTCTGAAGGTGTGGAGGGCTGCAGGTGTCTGGGTCGTGGCAGCTCAGCGAGTGGAGACAATCTGGGTGTAGAGGTGGAGGGGAGATGGAGAGGGGAAGTGTTTGCTAGAGTTTTGATACAGGGGTTTGACTGGAAATGTTGACGGTTGCTTTCCTCGCACAGATACTACTAGACTTGCTCAGTTCCTCCAGGGTCCAGTCTCCTGCCTGTTCTGACTGTGTGTGCTCTGAATGAGATTTCAGCCCTGGTGCTAGCCAGGACAGTACCTCATACTGATCAGGCACAACACAAATACTTAACTGGTTCTGAGCTAAGGGAGTTCTGATAAGGCTGTCTAACATTCCCACCTTTTTTCATATCTTCAACATCGTTATAGCGACGGATCCAGTGATTAAGTTCTTCTCGGTCAGCTTCCTGGCAACGCCTCAGCACAGTTAATGAGCGACGTGTCTTCTCTGCCATATCCATTATACAATTCAGGAGCTGTGCAATAAAGAGCACAAACCAGTTCAGTGAAAGCAAACTGGGCAGTGCGTCAATAAAACTGAATGCAGCAGAGCGGATCATAAGTTCAAGTTTGTCACATATACAGCTAAATGAACCATTGTTCCTCTGGGGTCATGGTGCAAAATATAGAACAAGCAGCACATATCGTGATGGTCCGGCACAAAATAATATTAGCACAAGTCCCTGAGTGACCAGGCCCAAAGATTTCCAGTCTGTTTGTTTATACAAGACGGTATAATGTTACTTGGCACGATTATAATAAAACAAGCAGTCGTATAATTATGTGAAACAGCAGAATAAAAGATTAAAAGTGACCAGTCAGGATGAGAGTTTGTGAGTTGAGGGGAGGGGAGGGGGATGTCAGGACATTCAGCTGTGTGTGGGTGGCAGTATGTTATTAAGAAGTCTAACAGCCTGACAGTCCTGGTTCTTATGCTCGGTACCTTCTGTCTGATGGCAGGAGGTCGAGAGATTGTGGAAGGATGGGATAATACAGGAGACACTGCGCCTGATGCCACAAGAAACCAAAAGAATTTCAGGATGTATATCATATACATTTCTCTGACATTAAATGTACCTATTGCTAAGGGTTGGAGACACACAAAGTTGTTAATTATTTAATCAGCCGGAGTTAGTTAAAAGGAAACCCACTGGAGTCACAGATGACCTTTGTAGCTATACTGAAGCCAATGTCTATTTAAATGAATGCCACTTGGCTTCCGTAAGGCCGGATCTGAAACAAATCAGAGACAGCAGAGGAGATGAGGCAGGTGGTGACATTGATCAGATTATGGATCAATTTTTCTTTGGCAGATACTCTTGGTGGCCACTTTATTAGATACACCTGCTTGTTAATGCAGATATCTAACCAGCCAATCAGATGGCAGCAACTCAATGCATAGAAGCATGCAGACACAGTCAAGCGGTTTTGTTGTTGTTCAGACCGAACATCAGAATAGGGAAGTAATGTGATCTAAGTGACTTAGACTGTGAAATGATATTTGGTGACAGTCAGGATGGTTTGAGTATCTCAGAAACTGCTGATCTCCTGGGATTTTCACACACAACTGTCTTTAGAGTTTACGGAGAATGGTGTGAGAAAGAAAACACATCCACTGACCAACAGTTTTGTGGGTGAAAATGCCTTGAAATGAAAGAGGTGAGAGGAGAATGGCCAGACTGGTTCAAGCTGACAGTAACTCAGATCACCACACATTACAACAGTGGTGTGCAGAAGATCATCTTTGAATGCACAACACATCAAACTTTGAAAAGGTTGGGCTGAAGACCAAACTATGTTCAACTCTTCTACCTAATAAAGTGGCCTCTAAAGTTCAGTGGATTCCAGTTAATTGGGCCACACTGGGACCAGACATTTTGGCCCAATTAGGCAGATGTCTCAATCAGCCAAAGTTTCATGCAAATCATTAAAAAGGTATAAAAAAGACAAACTACCATTTAACTGAGTAACAAATTATCTGTTTAAATGAAATACAGAACAAATTAAAACACTACCTCTGCTCTAACAGTACTATAAAACTGTGTGTTAGCTCTTATCTACAGAGGAATTCATCCACATCAAGTTCTTTTAAGAGTAAGTGAACAAAACCAGCACGAACGCCTACTGCAGATAATGGACTGACTTCGTACAATGCTTTCAACAATTGCATCCTCCAGATCTTCGTTTTCATTGCAACATTCAATATGACTGTTGACACTTTCAAATTCTTCGTAGTCCCTAACTTGAAGTAGTGAAATTGTTACATTTTCACTCCCAGCTGTATCTGGCATCTCCAATCTTCAAAGCTTGAAACCACAGTGAGCAAAACAGTTCTGAGTTGTCTTATTCCATCTCTTGACAAATATTAGTGGCAAAAATTACTGTTTCTTTTGAAAACAAAAACATGCAACTGATGCTCCTGTCTTCTCCCCGTTTCCCTCCATGCCCTGACCAATCAGGAACCTATCCACCTCTGCCTTAAATTAACCCAATGACAGCCTCCACAGTGGCCTGTAGCAACGAATTGCACAGATTCACCATTCTCTGGCTAAGGAAATTCCTCCACATTTCTATTCTCAAAGAATGGCCCTCTATTCTGAGGCCTTGTTGTCTGGTCTTAGATTCCCTCACCACAGGAAACACTCTCCACATCCACTCTATTGAGGCCTTTCAACATTCGATAGGTTTCAGTGAGGTCACTCCTTGTTCTGCTGAATTCCAGTGAGTAGAGGTCCAAAGCCATCAAATGCTCCTCATATGATAAGCCTTTCAATCTTGAAAATATTTTTGTGAAACTCCTTTTAACACTCTCCAATGTCAGCACATCCTTTCTTAGATTAGAGGTGCAAAAATGCTCACAATACTCCATGTGAGGCGTCACCAGTGCTTTATAAAGTCTCAACATTATATCCTTTCCTCTCCATTTAGAAAATAGTCTACGCTTTCATTTCATTTCCCCGTGGTCCAAAATTTACCCTTGCCTCTCTTTTGCACTTCATATATAAGAAGAAACTTCTGGAATCCTCCTTAATATTATTGGCTAGCTTACCTTTGTATTAAATCTTTTCTTTCTTTATGATTTTTTTTTAGTGCCTTCTGTTGGTTTTTAAAAGCTTCCGAATCCTCTTACTTTCCACTAATTTTTGCTGTATTATATGCACTCTTTTTGGCTTTCATTTCTCTTGTCAGCCACAGTTGTATCATCCTGTCTTTAGAATAATTCCTCTTCTTTGGGATGCATGTATACTGCACCTTCCAAATTGCTGCCAGACATTCCAGCCATCACTGCTCTGCCATCATCCCTGACAGTGTTCTTTTCCAATCGATTGTGGCAGGTCCTCTCTCATGCCTCTGTAATTCTCTTTACTCCACTGTAATACTAATACATTTGACTTTAGCTTCTCCTTTTCAAATTGCAGGGCAAATTCTATCATATTCTGATCATTATTTCCTCGGGGTTCCTTTACCTTAAGCTCTCTAATCAATTCTAGTTCATTGCACAACACCCAAATCCTGAATAGCTGATCCCCTACAACACACACAAAACAATGTAAGAACTTGGCAGGCCAAGCAGCATCAATGGAAAAGAGTAAACAATCGACATTTCAAGCAGAGACCCTTCATCAGGACTGGGAAAAAAGAGAACTTACAGCAAAAAGGTGGGGTGGGGGAGGGAGGAAGCAGTACCAGGTGGTTGATAATAGATGAAACTGGGGGGGGGGTGAAGTAAAGAGCTGGGAAGTTGATAGGTTCAAGAGATACAGGGATGGAGAAGGGGGAATCTGATAGGAGAGGGTAGAAGACCATGGAAGAGAGGGCAGGGGAAGGAGAAGGAGCACCAGAGGGAGGCAATGGGCAGGTAAGGAGATGAGGTGAGAGAGGGAAACAGCAATGAGAATGGTGAAGGGGGGATGGGACAAGTACTAGAAGTTCGAGAAATCAATACCTAACAATTATCTAACAAATATAACTTACCAGGAATACATTTCTTTAGATATCTCCAAGTTAGAAATTTCCTAAGTACTATACTCTCTTCCTTTCCGATGCTACCTCCTACATATATTTTAGATACTATAATTAACCTTAACCCATGTCAGAAAGGTGTAACGGCTATTATTTATAATACTATCATGAAACTTAGGAAAGCTCCATTCGATAAGATTAAGTCAGATTGGGAAAAGGAATTGGGCTTTATTATCACGGCGGATGACTGGGCGCATATTTTACAACTAGTCAATACTTCCTCTATCTGTTCCAAACATTCCCTAATTCAATTTAAAGTCGTTCATAGAGCACATATGTCTAAAGATAAATTAGCTCATTTTTATTCTCATATTAACCCTCTTTGTGACAGATGTCATGGGGCGATAGCTTCCTTAACTCATATGTTTTGGTCCTGCCCTACTTTGGAAACTTTTTGGAAAGACATTTTTAATATTATTTCAAAGGTATTGAATATAGACATTTCTCCCCATCCTATTACTGCTATCTTTGGATTACCTAAAATTTCCAGTAATCTTTCCCCTTCAGCCCGTAGAATGATTGCATTTATTACTTTAATGGCGAAAAGATGTATTTTACAACATTGGAAGGAGATTAATGCCCCAACTACATTCTTTTGGTTTTCTCAGACGATACTACGTTTAAATTTGGAGAAAATCAGAAGTAATCTTTATGATACTTCAGTTAAATTTGAACAGGCCTGGAGATCTTTTATTCAACATTTTCATTTAATGTAATTTTTTTTCTCTTTGCCCATATTTACATTCCCTTCTTGCTTTTTAACTGTTTTTAATGGAGGTCGGGTTTGAGGACGTGATTGTTTTAAGTTGTTTAACTCTACCTGATACCTAGTTAGCCCATCGCTTTGCTTTGCTTTTTAGATTAGTTGCACGGTGGGTTTTTTTTAGGGTTTTTTCTTCTCTTTATTGATATGTATGGAAAATTAGTATACTATTGTATTACCTTGTTATTTTATATCTAAACTGCACTGTTTGTACTAACTTTTTTTAACTCTTTTTTACTAACTCTTGTAAATTTATATTTCAACAGTGTATTGGTGTCTACATGGTTTACCTTTTGTGTACTAATTCAATAAAAAGATTTAAAAAGAAAGAGAAATCAATATTCATTGCATCAGGTTGGAGGCTACACAGATGGAATAAACAATTGACAATAAACTGGACTGGTCAAAGAACAATTGACAATAAACTGGACTGGTCAAAGAACACTGAGGCTGTCTACAAGAAGGGTCAGAGCCGTCTCTATTTCCTGAGGAGACTGAGGTCCTTTAACATCTGCCGGACGATGCTGAGGAGGTTCTACGAGTCTGTGGTGGCCAGTGCCATCATGTTTGCTGTTGTGTGCTGGGGCAGCAGGCTGAGGGTAGCAGACACCAACAGAATCAACAAACTTCATTCGTAAGGCCAGTGATGTTGTGGGGATGGAACTGGACTCTCTCACGGTGGTGTCTGAAAAGAGGATGCTGTCCAAGTTGCATGCCATCTTGAACAATGTCTCCCATCCACTACATAATGCACTGGTTGGGCTCAGGAGTACATTCAGCCAGATACTCATTCCACCAAGATGCAACACAGAGTGTCATAGGAAGTCTTTCCTGCCTGTGGCCATCAAACTTTACAACTCCTCCCTTGGAGGGTCAGACACCCTGAGCCAATAGGCTGGTCCTGGACTTATTTCCTGGCATAATTTACATATTACTATTTAACTATTTATGGTTTTATTACTATTTATTATTGATGGTGCAACTGTAACGAAAACCAATTTCCCCCAGGATCAATAAAGTATGACTATGACTAATACAAGGTGTTGTTACTCCAACCTGAGTGTGGCCTCATCACGACAGTGGAGGAGGCCATGGACTGATATGTCAGAATGGGAATAGGAAGTGGAATTAAAACAATTGGCCACTAGGACATCTGGTGGATGGAGTGTAGGTGCTCGGTGAGCAGATCATCAATTCGGTGAAAGACGCTCTTTGGTCGGCCCGAAACTTGATGGTCTGCCAGCTGACGGAGATGTCCGTGACTGAATGCTGCCGACTGGCACACTCTCGTCTGCAGGAGTACGTTCTGAGGGATGCACTCAAACTTGGTGCAACCACCGCGAAGGCCCAGTGGGGAAGGACCACAGTTTAACGTTCATCACCTGTAGGAGGGGGAGAGGTTGGGTGGGGAGGAGACCTACCCTCATCAGCGGTGTGGACAGATAATCAACATGATGCCCAAGGAGTGGGTGGAATTGTTAATTTGGGAAAGTATTAGAGCCATTGCCTGCCTTTATTGTTGAAAATTTTGATTGTTATTAAGTCTTAACTCTTGACCAAGGGTTGAGAGTAAGCGCATGATTTACTTTAAACATCTTTCATTTATAAATGAACAGAGTCAACGCAAAATTTTATTGTTAATAACTGTATTGAATAAGGACTCAGTCAACGAATGGTTTTCTTTTCCTGTATGTAATTATTTTTATTTTGTAATATTTCTGAATAAAGTATTTTTGGAAAAAAAAAAAAAAAGTAGGTGCTCGGTGAAGCGGTCTCTCAATCTACATCAGGTCTCACTGATATACAGGAGGCCTCACTGGGAGCACTGGATACAGTAGATGACAGCAACAGACTCACAGGTGAAGTGTCACCTCACCTAGAAGGGCTGCTTGGGACTGAGTGGTAGTGAATGAGGAGGTGTAGGGGAAGGTATGGCACTTGTTCTGCTTGCAAGGATAAACACCAGGAGGGAGATCAGTGGGGAAGGATGAATGGACAAGGGAGTCACGTAGGGAGAGATCTCTACGGAAAGCAGAATGTGAGGCCCCAGGGGGAAAGATGTGCTTCTCCTTGTCTGCCAGAAAAAGCAGGATCTCCTAGTGGCCACCCACTTCAATTCTACTTCCCTTTGGCATTCTGACATGTCAATTCATGGCCTCCTCTACTGCCGTGATGAGACCACACTCAGGTTAGAGAAGCAACACCTTATAGTCCTTCCGCGTAGCCTCCAAACTAACCACCCTGCCTTTCACCATTTGTATTTCCCTCTCTCAACTTTCCCTTACCTGCCCATCACCTCCCTCTGCTGCACCTCCCCCTTCCTTTTCTTCCATGGTCTTCTACCCTTTCCCTCTTCTCCAGCCCTTTATCTTTCACCAGCTTCCCAGCTCTTTAATTTACCCCTTTTCCGGTTTCAGCTATCACTACTACCTTCTTGCTCTAACTTCTCATTTTTTTTTTCCAGTCTCAGCCTGAAATGTTGACTGTTCACTCTTTTCCATAGATGCTGCCTGGGCTGCTGAGTTCCTCCAGTATTTCTGTGTGTTCACCAGCAACTTTGATGTGTGTTGCTTGAATTTCCAGCATCTGCAGAATTCCTGTTGTTTCTGTGTGTTGCTTGGATTTCCAGCATCTGCAGATCCTCTCTTGTTCTAGCTGATCCCCTAGTGGGCTCTACCATGAGCTGCTCTAAAGTAATCTCATGGGCATTCCACAAATTCCCCCTTTTGGGATCCAGCACCAACCTGATTTTCCCGATCTACTTGCACATTGAAATGCCCAATAACTATCGTAACATTGCCCTTTTGACATGCATTTTCTATCTCCTATTGTAATTTGTAGACATCTTTATGCAACACACACAAAAATTGCTGGTGAGTGCAGCAGGCCAAGCAGCATCTATAGGAAGAGGTACAGTCGATGTTATGGGCAGAGACCCTTCGTCAGGACTAACTGAAAGAAGTGTGTTGCTTGAATTTCCAGCATCTGCAGATTTCCTCGTGTTTGCGACCACATCTTTACTATTGTTGAGGGGTCTGTATATAACTCCCATTACGGTTGTTTTACCCCTGCAGTTTTTTATCCCTACCCACAACAATTCAAAACCTATCTCACCTCTTTCTAATGATTTGATTTCATTTTTTACCAACAGAGCAAGCCGCCCCCTCTGCCTGTCCTATCAATACAATGTGTATCCTTGGCTGTTAAGCTTCCAGCTATAATCTTCTTTCAGCCATGATTCAGTGATGCCCACAATGCATATGTGCCAATCAGTAACTGCTACAAGTTCAACTACTTACTCCATATACTGTACACATTCAAATATAACAGCTTCAGTCTTGTCTTCACCCTTTTTGATTTTGTCCGCCTTTTACATTGGAACTCATCCTGGTTGACTACAATTTATCCCTATCATCAGCCTCTCCTAGTTAGGAGTCTCACTACACACAGCCTCTGTTTGTAAACCAACTACCTCATCTTCAGCACTGGTTCCCATCCTCTGCATAATTAGCTTAAACCCTCCTGAACAGCTTTAGCAAACCTGTCCACAAGGATATTGGTCCCTCTGGGGTTCAGGTGTAACCCATCCCTTTTGTACAGGTCGTACCATCCCCAGAAGAGACCCTAACAATCCATACAACTGAAGCTCTGCTCCCTGCATTCGTTTCTCAGCCAAGCATTCATCTGCCAAATCATCCTAGTCTTACCCTCACTGGTGCATAGCATGAACAGCAATCCAGAGATAACTACCCTGGAGGTCCCGTTTTTCAGTTTTCTACCTAGCTCCCTAAAATCTCTCTTAAGGACCTCCTCACCTTTCCTACTTGTGTTATTGGTGCCAATATGTACCAAGACTTCTGGCTGTTCACCCTCTCCCTTTAAAATGCCATGGACCTGATCTGAGAAATTCCTGATCTTGGGACCATACCATCTGGGCATCTCTAAAGCACCACAGAATCTCATCTGTGTTCCTCTGACTATGGAAGTTCCTACCAACACTGCAGTCCTCTTCATCTCTCTTCTGAACGACAGACCCAGTCTCACTCCGACTCCCCTGGTAGGTTGTCCCCCTCAACAGTATCCAAAGTAGTATCCATATTACTGAGTTTCTGCTTTTCTGATTTTGACTCCTCTCCCCATTCAAGGTTATGTCCTCTGCTCCCAAACTTACATTATCCAGGTGCTTCCATTCCTCCGCCCATTCCCCGTCTGTTAAACGATGATCAATTACTTCTTCCTGCTGAGTCCCATGGACTCCTGGAGCTGGAATCATAAAAGTCAACTCAAGGTTGGAATATGTCACTTGCTCAATCAAAGGCTGAAACTGCACATTGTATCTCTGCACAGGAAACCACATTTGGCAGGACTCTGGACAGAAACTCTGTCCCTAATGATATCCTGTATGGTATCTGTGGACAGTATTAATATCAGGCAAGAATTGGTTGTTCATTGACAAATTGACATTAAAAGAGAGCAGATTAACAGAGCAGGCAACGCAGTAGAGGGAGACATAGTAGGAAGGCTTTGGCTCCAGAGGCTGAAGAAGAGCTTCACTCCAAGTGAGGTAAGGCTGGGTAAGTTCCTTCAATAAATCTAATTACCTTAGGAGTAGGTAATGGAGGCAGCAGTTAGGGCAGTTGAGTGCGCCGTTTGCAGGATGTGGGAGATCAGGGTGAGCACAATCGTCCCTGATTACTACACCTGCGAAAGGTGCATCCAGCTGCAGCTCCTGATAAACCCAGTTAGGGAGCTGGAGCTGGATGAACTTCGGATCATTCGGGAGGCAGAGGCAGAAATAAACAGGAGTTACAGGGAGATAGTCACCCCTAAGAGTCAGGAGACAGGTAGCTGGGTGACTGTCAGGAGAGGGAAGGGGAATAGACAGAATGAGCAGAGCACCCCTGTGGCCGTCCTACCAATAATAAGTACATCATTTTGGATACTGTTGATGGGGACAACCTACCAGGGACAAGTTGCAGTGGTTGTGTCTCTGGCACCGAGATGGGACCCTCAGCTCAGAAGAGAAGGAGGGAAAAGAGGAGAGCTGTAGTGATAGGGGATTCGATAGTTAGGGGGACAGATAAGAGGTTCTGTGGAAGAGATTAAGAATCCCGGATGGTCTGTTGCCTCCCTGGTGCCAGGGTCCGTGATACCTTGGATCAAGTTCTCAGTATTCTCAAGAGGGAGGGTGAGCAGCCGGATGTCGTGGTCCTTGTAGGGCCCAATGATGTGGGTAGGAAGAGTGAGGAGGTCCTGAAAGGTGAGTTTAGGGAGTTAGGCACCAAGTTAAAGGACAGGATCTCCAGGATAGCAATCTCAGGATTGCTACCAGTGCCACGTGCAGGTGGGTTTAGAAATAGTAAGATGGCGCAGATCAACATGTGGCTGAAGACATAGTGCAGGAGTGAGGGCTTCAGATTTATAGATAATTGGGCAGTTTTCCAGGGAAGGTGGGACCTGTTCCGGCGGGACATCTACATTTGAACTGGAGGGGGACAAATATTCTTGCAGGTAGGTTTGCTAGAGAGGCTGCAGTGGATTTAAACTAGATACAAGGGGGGAGGGGAACTAGAGTGTAGGAACAGATGTAGGGAAGAAGGAAGAAAAAGAAAATAGTAAAGTTGTTTGCACCATTAGTGATAAACAGAGAGAAAGAGGTAGAAAATTTCTTAAATGCATTTATTTTAATGCTAGGAGCATTATAAGAAAGGTGGATGAGCTTAAAGCATGGATTGATACCTGGAAGTATGATGTGGTAGCTATTAGTGAGACATGGTTACAGGAGGGGTGTGATTGGCAACTAAGTATTCCTGGATTTAATTGCTTCAAGTGTGATAGAATTGGAGGGACAAGAGGGGGAGGTGTTGCATTGCTTGTCAGAGAAAATATTACAGCGGTGCTTTGGCAGGATAGATTGGAGGGCTCATCTAGGGAGGCTATTTGGGTGGAATTAAGGAATGGGAAAGGTGTAGTAACTCTCATGGGGGTGTATTATAGGCCACCAAATGGGGAGCGAGAATTGGAAGAGCAAATTTGTAAGGAGATAGCCGATATTTGTAGTAAGCACAAGGTTGTGATTGTGGGAGATTTTAATTTTCCACACATAGACTGGGAAGCCCATACTGTAAAAGGGCTGGATGGTTTGGAGTTTGTAAAATGTGTGCAGGATAGTTTTTTGCAGCAGTACATAAAGGTACCAACTAGAGAAGGGGCAGTGTTGGATCTCCTGTTAGGGAATGAGATAGGTCAGGTGACGGAGGTTTGTGTTGGGGAGCACTTCGGGTCCGGTGATCACAATGCTATTAGTTTCAATATAATTATGGAGAAGGATAGGTCTGGACCCAGGGTTGAGATTTTTGATTGGAGAAGGGCTAACTTTGAGGAGATGCGAAAGGATTTAGAAGGAGTGGATTGGGACAACTTGTTTTATGGGAAGAATGTAATAGAGAAATGGAGGTCATTTAAAGGTGAAATTTTGAGAGTACAGAATCTTTATGTTCCTGTTAGGTTGAAAGGAAAGGTTACAAGTTTGAGAGAGCCATGGTTTTCAAGGGATATTGGAAACTTGGTTTGGAAAAAGAGAGATATCTACAATAAATATAGGCAGCATGGAGTAAATGAGGTGCTCAAGGAATATAAAGAATGTAAAAAGAATCTTAAGAAAAAAATTAGAAAAGCTAAAAGAAGGTATGAGGTTGCCTTGGCAAGTAAGGTGAAAATAAATCCCAAGGGTTTCTACTGTTATATTAATAGCAAAAGGATAGTGAGGGATAAAATTGGTCCCTAAGAGAATCAGAATGGACAGCTATGTGTGGAGCCAAAAGAGATGGGAGAAATTCTGAACAATTTCTTTTCTTCGGTATTCACCAAGGAGAAGGATATTGAATTGTGTGAGATAAGGGAAACAGGTAGGGAAGTTATGGAAACCATGATGATTAAAGAAGAGGTAGTACTGGAGCTTTTAAGGAATATAAAAGTGGATAAGTCTCCAGGTCCTGACAGGATATTCCCTACGACCTTGAGGAAGTTAGTGTGGAAATAGCAGGGGCTCTGACAGAAATATTTCAAATGTCATTAGAAACGGAGATGGTGCTAAAGGATTGGCGTATTGCTCGTTGTTCCATTGTTTAAAAAGGGTTCTAAGAGTAAACCTAGCAATTATCGGCCTGTGAGTTTGACGTCAATGGTGGGTAAATTGATGGAAAGTATTCTTAGAGATGGTATATATAATTATCTGGATAGACAGGGTCTGATTAGGAACAGTCAACAGTGGATGTTGTCTATACGGACTTCAGTAAGGCCTTTGACAAGGTCCCACACGGAAGATTGTTTAGGAAGGTTCAGTCGTTAGGTATTAATATTGAAGTAGTAAAATGGATTCAGCAGTGGCTGAATGGGAGATGCCAGAGAGTGGTGGTGGATAACTGTTTGTCAGTTTGGAGGACGGTGTGTAGCGGTGTGCCTCAGGGATCTGTACTGGGTCCAATGTTATTTGTCATATACATTAATGATCTGGATGATGGGGTGGTAAATTGGATGAGTAAGTATGCAGATGATACTAAGATAGGTGGAATTGTGGATAATGAAGTAGGTTTTCAAAGCTTACAGAGAGATTTAGGCCAGTTAGAAGAGTGGGCTGAAAGATGGCAGATGGAGTTTAATGCTGATAAATGTGAGGTGCTACATTTTGTAGGTCTAATCAAAATAGGACATACATGGTAAATGGTAGGGCATTGAAGAATGTGGTAGAACAGAGGGATCCAGGAATAATGGTGCATAGTTCCCTGAAAGTGGAATCTCATGTGGTTAGGGTGGTGAAGAAAGCTTTTGGTATGCTGGCCTTTATAAGTCAGAGCATTGAGTATAGGAGTTGGGATGTAATGTTGAAATTGCACAAGGCATTGGTGAGGCCAAATTTGCAGCACTGTGTACAGTTTTGGTCACCGAATTATAGGAAAGATGTCAACAAAATAAGAGAGAGTACAGAGAAGGTTTACTAGGATGTTGCCTGGGTTTCATCTCCTAAGTTACAGAGAAAGGTTGAACAAGTTAGGTCTTTATCCTTTGGAGCGTAGAAAGTTGAGAGGGGACTTGATAGAGGTGTTTAAAATTATGAGGGGGATTAATAGAGTTGACATGGTTAGACTTTTTCCATTGAGAGTGGGGAAGATTCAAACAAGAGGACATGGGTTGAGAGTTAAAGGGCAAAGTTTAGGGGTAACATGAGGGGGAACTTCTTTACTCCGAGAGTGGTAGCTGTGTGGAATGAGCTTCCGCAGAAGTGGTTGAGGCAGGTTCGATGTTGTCGTTCAAAGTTAAATTGGACAGCTATGTGGACAGGAAAGGAATGGAGGGTTATGGGCTGAGTGCAGGTGGGTGGGACTAGGTGAGAGTAAGAGTTCGGCACGGACTAGAAGGGCCGAGATGGCCTGTTTCTGTGCTGTAATTGTTATATGGTTCTATGGTTAAATAGGTAATGGAGGAAGAGAAATTACTGGTGCATTAGTATCAGAGCAGGTAGTTATTGACCACAGGTGAGAAGTAATTATTAAATGAGGGTCTGGTACTAGTGTGAGCAGTGAGTCGGAGAGGATGGGAGTGTTGTATCAGATTGTGCTCTGACCAGCAGGCCGGTGTCGATCCCTGAGTTCCTTGTGCTCCGGCTGTCGGTGAGGGTCTCTGTGGTGGTGGGATACGGCCATGTCCTCCATCCGGTAGTGCTGTAGTTGAGGGTGTGCCAGCTGTGACAGCCCATTAGACTGGTGTGCAAGCCTGTTGTTGGGCCTGAAACACTGCACAGGACTGTGCATGCGCAGCCGTTTATTGAGGTGTTCTGCGTGTGATGGGTCATGGTCTAACCCACTCTCTTTGGTCCTGCAAAACAAACCAAGACAAAAGACCATTGTCAGCTGAACGAGTTTCCATCGTTAGTATTCAGAATATGCTCGCTTTTTCTGAAAGCCCAATTTGTTGTTATAATGTAGACACTGTTACTCAGTGCGCAGTGGAACACACCTCTGGCAAATTTGTTCACACACTTAATCTGTCCAGCTGACTTTGTAAACCCTGATTCCAACCGCATGTGTAGAGTCACAGAGTAGAAACAGGCGCCAGAGGATTGGTGCACTGCTCATTGTTCCATTGTTTAAAAAGGGTTCTAAGAGTAAACCTAGCAATTATCGGCCTGTGAGTTTGACATCAGTGGTGGGTAAATTGATGCAAAGTATTCTTAGAGATGGTATATATAATTACCTGGATAGACAGGGTCTGATTAGGAACAGTCAACATGGATTTGTGCGTGGAAGGTCATGTTTGACAAATCTTATTGTATTTTTTGAAGAGGTTACTAGGAAAGTTGACGAGGGTAAAGCGGTGGATGTTGTCCATATAGACTTCAGTAAGGCCTTTGACAAGGTCCCACACAGAAGATTGGTTAAGAAGGTTCAATCATTAGGTATTAATATTGCAAAGTAGTAAAATGGATTCAGCAGTGGCTGAATGGGAGATGCCAGAGAGTAGTGGTGGATAACTGTTTGTCAGATTGGAGGCCAGTGACTAGCGGTGTGCCTCAGGGATCTGTACTGGGTCCAATGTTATTTGTCATATACATTAATGATCTGGATGATCGGGTGGTAAATTGGATTAATAAGTAAGCAGATGATACTAAGATAGGTGGAGTTGTGGATAATGAAGTAGGTTTTCAAAGCTTGCAGAGAGATTTAGGCAATTAGAAGAGTGGGCTGAAAGATGGCAGATGGCAGATGGAGTTTAACCATTACCCTAATTATACCCCTCATAATTTTGTACACCTCAATCAAATCTCCTCTCAATCTTCTATGTTCTAAAGAATACAGTCCTAACCTATTCAATGTTTCCTTTTAACTCAGGTCCCTCAGTCCAGGCAACATCCTTGTAAATTTTCTTTGTACTCTTTCAACCTTATTTACATTTCTTTTGTAGGTAGGTGACCTACAGTTATTGTACACAATTATTAGGCTAAGTTTAAATCGGAGGTTGTCAGGGGTTGCTGGGGCAGTGCAGCTCGAATTGCCTACTCTGCACTGTATCGCTAACCGAAGTAAAATGAATAAATAAACTTCAGCAGGTCAGGCAGCATCTACAGAGGGACATAAACAGTCAACGTTCCAGGCCACATTCTGAAACTTAAAGAACAACATTTTATCTTCTGTTTAGGCATCTTCCAACCTTTCGGAATGAATGCCTAACTTTTGAATTTTAGGTAAATTGTACTGTTTTGTCATTTCCATTATTGTGCTGAGAGCCCCTCTCTGCTTCCTTAAAACATCTTACTAACCTACCTTCATATCACCTGTTGCCTTATAACCCACTCCTTTCCAAAACAACACTAGGATCGGATGAAAAACTCAGAATACAAAAAACCGTAAGACAGAAAAAAATTTCACAGTCCAAATACACATCCAAAACACGGAAAACATGGGCAGTCTCCATCTCCACATCAGAGAGATCTCACCAGTGATAGAAGACATTCTCCTTCTCCACATCAGAGAGATCTCACCAGTGATAGAAGACAGTCTCCCTCTCCACATCAGAGAGATCTCACCAGTGATAGAAGACAGTCTCCCCTCTACACATCAGAGGGATCTCACCAGTGATAGAAGACAGTCTCCTTCTCAACATCAGAGAGATCTCACCAGTGATAGAAGGCAGTCTCCCCTCTCCATATCAGAGATCTCACCAGTGATAGAAGACAGTCTCCCCGCTCCATATCAGAGAGATCTCACCAGTGATAGAAAACAGTCTCTCCTTCTCCACATCAGAGAGATCTCACCAGTGATAGAAGACAGTCTCCCCTCTCCATATCAGAGAGATCTCACCAGTGATAGAAGAGAGTCTCCCCTCTCCACATCAGAGAGATCTCACCAATGATAGAAGACAGTCTCCTTCTTAACATCAAAGAGATCTCAACAGTGATAGAAGACAGTCTCCTTCTGCACATCAGAGAGATATCACCAGTGATAGAAGACAGTCTCCTTCTACATATCAGAGAGATCTCACCAGTGACAGAAGACAGTCTCTCCTTCTCCACATCAGAGAGATCTCACCAGTGATAGAAGACAGTCTCCTTCTCCAGATCAGACAGATCTCACCAGTGATAGAAGACAGTCTCCTTCTCCATATCAGAGAGATCTCACCAGTGATAGAAGACAGTCTCCACTCTCCACATCAGAGAGATCTCACCAGCGATAGAAGACAGGCTCCTTCTCCACATCAGAGAGATCTCACCAGTGATAGAAGACAGTCTCCTTCTCAACATCAGAGAGATCTCACCAGTGATAGAAGGCAGTCTCCCCTCTCCATATCAGACATCTCACCAGTGATAGAAGACAGTCTCCCCGCTCCATATCAGAGAGATCTCACCAGTGATAGAAAACAGTCTCTCCTTCTCCACATCAGAGAGATCTCACCAGTGATAGAAGACAGTCTCCCCTCTCCATATCAGAGAGATCTCACCAGTGATAGAAGAGAGTCTCCCCTCTCCACATCAGAGAGATCTCACCAATGATAGAAGACAGTCTCCTTCTTAACATCAAAGAGATCTCAACAGTGATAGAAGACAGTCTCCTTCTGCACATCAGAGAGATATCACCAGTGATAGAAGACAGTCTCCTTCTACATATCAGAGAGATCTCACCAGTGACAGAAGACAGTCTCTCCTTCTCCACATCAGAGAGATCTCACCAGTGATAGAAGACAGTCTCCTTCTCCAGATCAGACAGATCTCACCAGTGATAGAAGACAGTCTCCTTCTCCATATCAGAGAGATCTCACCAGTGATAGAAGACAGTCTCCTTCTCCATATAAGAGAGATCTCACCAGTGATAGAAGACAGTCTCCTTCTCCACATCAGAGAGATCTCACCAGTCATAGAAGACAGTCTCCTTCTCCACAACAGAGAGATCCCACCAGTGATAGAAGACAGTCTCCATCTCCACATCAGAGAGATCTCACCAGTGATATAAGACAGTATCCTTCTCCACATCAGAGAGATCTCACCAGTGATAGAAGACATTCTCCTTCTCCACATCAGAGAGGTCTCACCACTGAAAGAAGACAGTCTCTCCCCCTCCACATCAGAGAGATCTCACCAGTAATAGAAGACAGTCTCCCCTCTCCATATCAGAGAGATCTCACCAGTGATAGAAGACAGTCTCTCGCCGACCACATCAGAGAGATCTCACCAGTGATATAAGACAGTATCCTTCTCCACATCAGAGAGATCTCACCAGTGATAGAAGACAGTCTCCCTCTCCACATCAGATAGATCTCAGCAGTGATAGAAGACAGTCTTCTTCTCCACATCAGAGAGATCTCACCAGTGATAGAAGGCAGTCTCCACTCTCCTAATCAGAGAGATCTCACCAGTGATAGAAGACAGTCTCCTTCTGCAATTCAGAAAGATCTCACCAGTGACAGAAGACAGTCTCTCCTTCTCCACATCAGAGAGATCTCAACAGTGATAGAAGACATTCTCCTTCTCCACATCAGAGAGATCTCACCAGTGAAAGAAGACAGACTCTCCCCCTCCACATCAGAGAGATCTCACCAGTAATAGAAGACAGTCTCCCCTCTCCATATCAGAGAGATCTCACCAGTGATAGAAGACAGTCTCTCACCGTCCACATCAGAGAGATCTCACCAGTGATATAAGACAGTCTCATCTCTCCACATCAGAGAGATCTCACCAGTGATAGAAGACAGTCTCCCCTCTCCATATCAGAGAGATCTCACCAGTGATAGAAAACAGTCTCTCCTTCTCCACATCAGAGAGATCTCACCAGTGATAGAAGACAGTCTCCCCTCTCCATATCAGAGAGATCTCACCAGTGATAGAAGAGAGTCTCCCCTCTCCACATCAGAGAGATTTCACCAGTGATAGAAGACAGTCTCCCCTCTCCATATCAGAGAGATCTCACCAGTGATAGAAGAGAGTCTCCCCTCTCCACATCAGAGAGATCTCACCAGTGATAGAAGAGAGTCTCCCCTCTCCATATCAGAGAGATCTCACCAGTGATAGAAGAGAGTCTCCCCTCTCCACATCAGAGAGATTTCACCAGTGATAGAAGACAGTCTCCTTCTCCACATCAGAGAGACCTCAACAGTTATAGAAGACAGTCTCCTTCTCCACATCAGAGAGATGTCACCAGTGATAGAAGACAGTCTCCTTCTGCACATCAGAGAGATATCACCAGTGATAGAAGACAGTCTCCTTCTACATATCAGAGAGATCTCACCAGTGACAGAAGACAGTCTCTCCTTCTCCACATCAGAGAGATCTCACCAGTGATAGAAGACAGTCTCCACTCTCCACATCAGAGAGATCTCACCAGCAATAGAAGACAGTCTCCTTCTCCACATCAGAGAGATCTCACCAGTGATAGAAGACAGTCTCCTTCTCCACATCAGACAGATCTCACCAGTGATAGAAGACAGTCTCCTTCTCCATATCAGAGAGATCTCACCAGTGATAGAAGACAGTCTCCACTCTCCACATCAGAGAGATCTCACCAGCGATAGAAGACAGTCTCCTTCTCCACATCAGAGAGATCTCACCAGTGATAGAAAACAGTCTCCTTCTCCACAACAGAGAGATCCCACCAGTGATAGAAGACAGACTCCTTCTCCACATCAGAGAGATCTCACCAGTGATAGAAGACAGTCTCCCCTCTCCATATCAGAGAGATCTCACCAGTGATAGAAGACAGTCTCCTTCTCCACATTAGAGAGATCTCACCAGTGATAGAAGACAGTCTCCTTCTCCACATTAGAGAGATCTCACCAGTGATAGAAGACAGTCTCCTTCTCCACATTAGAGAGATCTCACCAATGAAAGAAGACAGTCTCCCCTCTCCATATCAGAAAGATCTCACCAGTGATAGACGACATTCTCCCCTCTCCATATCAGAGAGATCTCACCAGTGATAGAAGACAGTCTCCCCTCGCCACATCAGAGAGATCTCTCCAGTGATAGAAGACAGTCTCTCCTTCACCACATCAGAGAGATCGCACCTGTGATAGAAGACAGTATCCTTCTCCACATCAGAGAGATCTCACCAGTGATAGAAGACAGTCTCCCTCTCCACATCAGAGAGATATCAGCAGCGATAGAAGACAGTCTCCTTCTCCACATTAGAGAGATCTCACCAGTGATAGAAGACAGTCTCCTTCTCCACATTAGAGAGATCTCACCAGTGAAAGAAGACAGTCTCCCCTCTCCATATCAGAAAGATCTCACCAGTGATAGACGACATTCTCCCCTCTCCATATCAGAGAGATCTCACCAGTGATAGACGACATTCTCCCCTCTCCATATCAGAGAGATCTCACCAGTGATAGAAGACAGTCTCCCCTCGCCACATCAGAGAGATCTCAGCAGTGATAGAAGAGTCTTCTTCTCCACATCAGAGAGATCTCACCAGCGATAGAAGACAGTCTCCTTCTCCACATCAGAAAGATCTCACCAGTGATAGAAGACAGTCTCCTTCTCCACATTAGAGAGATCTCACCAGTGATAGAAGACAGTCTCCTTCTCCAGATTAGAGAGATCTCACCAGTGATAGAAGACATTCTCCTTCTCCACATCAGAGAGATCTCACCAGTGAAAGAAGACAGTCTCTCCCCCTCCACATCAGAGAGATCTCACCAGTAATAGAAGACAGTCTCCCCTCTCCATATCAGAGAGATCTCACCAGTGATAGAAGACAGTCTCTCGCCGTCCACATCAGAGAGATCTCACTAGTGATATAAGACAGTATCCTTCTCCACATCAGAGAGATCTCACCAGTGATAGAAGACAGTCTCCCTCTCCACATCAGATAGATCTCAGCAGTGATAGAAGACAGTCTTCTTCTCCACATCAGAGAGATCTCACCAGTGATAGAAGGCAGTCTCCACTCTCCTAATCAGAGAGATCTCACCAGTGATAGAAGACAGTCTCCTTCTGCAATTCAGAGAGATCTCACCAGTTACAGTAGACAGTCTCCTTCTCCACATCAGAGAGATCTCAACAGTTATAGAAGACAGTCTCCTTCTCCACATCAGAGAGATGTCACCAGTGATAGAAGACAGTCTCCTTCTACACATCAGAGAGATATCACCAGTGATAGAAGACAGTCTCCTTCTACATATCAGAGAGATCTCACCAGTGACAGAAGACAGTCTCTCCTTCTCCACAGCAGAGAGATCTCACCAGTGATAGAAGACAGTCTCCACTCTCCACATCAGGGAGATCTCACCAGCGATAGAAGACAGACTCCTTCTCCACATCAGACAGATCTCACCAGTGATAGAAGACAGTCTCCTTCTCCATATCAGAGAGATCTCACCAGTGATAGAAGACAGTCTCCACTCTCCACATCAGAGAGATCTCACCAGCGATAGAAGACAGTCTCCTTCTCCACATCAGAGAGATCTCACCAGTGATAGAAGACAGTCTCCTTCTCCACAACAGAGAGATCCCACCAGTGATAGAAGACAGACTCCTTCTCCACATCAGAGAGATCTCACCAGTGACAGAAGACAGTCTCCCCTCTCCATATCAGAGAGATCTCACCAGTGATAGAAGACAGTCTCCTTCTCCACATTAGAGAGATCTCACCAGTGATAGAAGACAGTCTCCTTCTCCACATTAGAGAGATCTCACCAGTGATAGAAGACAGTCTCCTTCTCCACATTAGAGAGATCTCACCAATGAAAGAAGACAGTCTCCCCTCTCCATATCAGAGAGATCTCACCAGTGATAGAAGACATTCTCCCCTCTCCATATCAGAGAGATCTCACCAGTGATAGAAGACAGTCTCCCCTCGCCACATCAGAGAGATCTCTCCAGTAATAGAAGACAGTCTCCCCTCGCCACATCAGAGAGATCTCTCCAGTAATAGAAGACAGTCTCTCCTTCTCCACATCAGAGAGATCGCACCAGTGATAGAAGACAGTATCCTTCTCCACATCAGAGAGATCTCACCAGTGATAGAAGACAGTCTCCCTCTCCACATCAGAGAGATATCAGCAGTGATAGAAGACAGTCTTCTTCTCCACATCAGAGAGATCTCACCAGCGATAGAAGACAGTCTCCTTCTCCACATTAGACAGATCTCACCAGTGATAGAAGACAGTCTCCTTCTCCACATTAGAGAGATCTCACCAGTGAAAGAAGACAGTCTCCCCTCTCCATATCAGAAAGATCTCACCAGTGATAGACGACATTCTCCCCTCTCCATATCAGAGAGATCTCACCAGTGATAGACGACATTCTCCCCTCTCCATATCAGAGAGATCTCACCAGTGATAGAAGACAGTCTCCCCTCGCCACATCAGAGAGATCTCAGCAGTGATAGAAGAGTCTTCTTCTCCACATCAGAGAGATCTCACCAGCGATAGAAGACAGTCTCCTTCTCCACATCAGAAAGATCTCACCAGTGATAAAAGACAGTCTCCTTCTCCACATTAGAGAGATCTCACCAGTGATAGAAGACAGTCTCCTTCTCCAGATTAGAGAGATCTCACCAGTGAAAGAAGACAGTCTCCCCTCTCCATATCAGAAAGATCTCATCAGTGATAGAAGACAGTCTTCCCTCGCCACATCAGAGAGATCTCACCAGTGATAGAAGACAGTCTCTCCCCCTCCACATCAGAGAGATCTCACCAGTAATAGAAGACAGTCTCCCCTCTCCATATCAGAGAGATCTCACCAGTGATAGAAGACAGTCTCTCGCCGTCCACATCAGAGAGATCTCACCAGTGATATAAGACAGTATCCTTCTCCACATCAGAGAGATCTCACCAGTGATAGAAGACATTCTCCTTCTCCACATCAGAGAGATCTCACCAGTGAAAGAAGACAGTCTTCTTCTCCACATCAGAGAGATCTCACCAGTGATAGAAGGCAGTCTCCACTCTCCTAATCAGAGAGATCTCACCAGTGATAGAAAACAGTCTCCTTCTGCAATTCAGACAGATCTCACCAGTTACAGAAAACAGTCTCCTTCTCCACATCAGAGAGATCTCAACAGTTATAGAAGACAGTCTCCTTCTCCACATCAGAGAGATGTCACCAGTGATAGAAGACAGTCTCCTTCTGCACATCAGAGAGATATCACCAGTGATAGAAGACAGTCTCCTTCTACATATCAGAGAGATCTCACCAGTGACAGAAGACAGTCTCTCCTTCTCCACATCAGAGAGATCTCACCAGTGATAGAACACAGTCTCCTTCTCCACATCAGACAGATCTCACCAGTGATAGAAGACAGTCTCCTTCTCCATATCAGAGAGATCGCACCAGTGATAGAAGACAGTCTCCACTCTCCACATCAGAGAGATCTCACCAGCGATAGAAGACAGTCTCCTTCTCCACATCAGAGAGATCTCACCAGTGATAGAAGACAGTCTCCCCTCTCCATATCAGAAAGATCTCACCAGTGATAGACGACATTCTCCCCTCTCCATATCAGAGAGATCTCACCAGTGATAGAAGACAGTCTCCCCTCGCCACATCAGAGAGATCTCACCAGTGATAGAAGACAGTCTCTCCTTCTCCACATCAGAGAGATCGCACCAGTGATAGAAGACAGTATCCTTCTCCACATCAGAGAGATCTCACCAGTGATAGAAGACAGTCTCCTTCCCCACATTAGAGAGATCTCACCAGTGATAGAAGACAGTCTCCCTCTCCACATCAGAGAGATCTCAGCAGTGATAGAAGACAGTCTTCTTCTGCACATCAGAGAGATCTCACCAGCGATAGAAGACAGTCTCCTTCTCCACATCAGAGAGATCTCACCAGTGATAGAAGACAGTCTCCTTCTCCACATTAGAGAGATCTCAGCAGTGATAGAAGACAGTCTCCTTCTCCACATTAGAGAGATCTCACCAGTGAAAGAAGACAGTCTCCCCTCTCCATATCAGAAAGATCTCACCAGTGATAGACGACATTCACCCCTCTCCATATCAGAGAGATCTCACCAGTGATAGAAGACAGTCTCCCCTCGCCACATCAGAGAGATCTCAGCAGTGATAGAAGACAGTCTCCACTCTCCACATCAGGGAGATCTCACCAGCGATAGACGACAGTCTCCTTCTCCACATCAGAGAGATCTCACCAGTGATAGAAGACAGTCTCCTTCTCCACATCAGAAAGATCTCACCAGTGATAGAAGACAGTCTCCTTCTCCATATCAGAGAGATCTCACCAGTGATAGAAGACAGTCTCCACTCTCCACATCAGAGAGATCTCACCAGCGATAGAAGACAGTCTCCTTCTCCACATCAGAGAGATCTCACCAGTGATAGAAGACAGTCTCCCCTCTCCATATCAGAGAGATCTCACCACTGATAGAAGACAGTCTCCTTCTCCACATTAGAGAGATCTCACGAGTGATAGAAGACAGTCTCCTTCTCCACATTAGAGAGATCTCACCAGTGATAGAAGACAGTCTCCTTCTCCACATTAGAGAGATCTCACCAGTGAAAGAAGACAGTCTCCCCTCTCCATATCAGAAAGATCTCACCAGTGATAGAAGACAGTATCCTTCTCCACATCAGAGAGATCTCACCAGTGATAGAAGACAGTCTCCCTCTCCACATCAGAGAGATCTCAGCAGTGATAGAAGACAGTCTTCTTCTCCACATCAGAGAGATCTCACCAGCGATAGAAGACAGTCTCCTTCTCCACATCAGAGAGATCTCACCAGTGATAGAAGACAGTCTCCTTCCCCACATTAGAGAGATCTCACCAGTGATAGAAGACAGTCTCCCTCTCCACATCAGAGAGATCTCAGCAGTGATAGAAGACAGTCTTCTTCTCCACATCAGAGAGATCTGACCAGCGATAGAAGACAGTCTCCTTCTCCACATCAGAGAGATCTCACCAGTGATAGAAGACAGTCTCCTTCTCCACATTAGAGAGATCTCACCAGTGATAGAAGACAGTCTCCTTCTCCACATTAGAGAGATCTCACCAGTGAAAGAAGACAGTCTCCCCTCTCCATATCAGAAAGATCTCACCAGTGATAGACGACATTCACCCCTCTCCGTATCAGAGAGATCTCACCAGTGATAGAAGACAGTCTCCCCTCACCACATCAGAGAGATCTCAGCAGTGATAGAAGACAGTCTCCACTCTCCACATCAGGGAGATCTCACCAGCGATAGACGACAGTCTCCTTCTCCACATCAGAGAGATCTCACCAGTGATAGAAGACAGTCTCCTTCTCCACATCAGAAAGATCTCACCAGTGATAGAAGACAGTCTCCTTCTCCATATCAGAGAGATCTCACCAGTGATAGAAGACAGTCTCCACTCTCCACATCAGAGAGATCTCACCAGCGATAGAAGACAGTCTCCTTCTCCACATCAGAGAGATCTCACCAGTGATAGAAGACAGTCTCCCCTCTCCATATCAGAGAGATCTCACCAGTGATAGAAGACAGTCTCCTTCTCCACATTAGAGAGATCTCACGAGTGATAGAAGACAGTCTCCTTCTCCACATTAGAGAGATCTCACCAGTGATAGAAGACAGTCTCCTTCTCCACATTAGAGAGATCTCACCAGTGAAAGAAGACAGTCTCCCCTCTCCATATCAGAAAGATCTCACCAGTGATAGACGACATTCTCCCCTCTCCATATCAGAGAGATCTCACCAGTGATAGAAGACAGTCTCCCCTCGCCACATCAGAGAGATCTCACCAGTGATAGAAGACAGTCTCTCCTTCTCCACATCAGAGAGATCGCACCAGTGATAGAAGACAGTCTTCTTCTCCACATCAGAGAAATCTCACCAGCGATAGAAGACAGTCTCCTTCTCCACATCAGAGAGATCTCACCAGTGATAGAAGACAGTCTCCTTCCCCACATTAGAGAGATCTCACCAGTGATAGAAGACAGTCTCCCTCTCCACATCAGAGAGATCTCAGCAGTGATAGAAGACAGTCTTCTTCTCCACATCAGAGAGATCTCACCAGCGATAGAAGACAGTCTCCTTCTCCACATCAGAGAGATCTCACCAGTGATAGAAGACAGTCTCCTTCTCCACATTAGAGAGATCTCACCAGTGATAGAAGACAGTCTCCTTCTCCACATTAGAGAGATCTCACCAGTGAAAGAAGACAGTCTCCCCTCTCCATATCAGAAAGATCTCACCAGTGATAGACGACATTCACCCCTCTCCATATCAGAGAGATCTCACCAGTGATAGAAGACAGTCTCCCCTCGCCACATCAGAGACATCTCAGCAGTGATAGAAGACAGTCTTCTTCTCCACATCAGAGAGATCTCACCAGCGATAGAAGACAGTCTCCTTCTCCACATTAGAGAGATCTCACCAGTGAAAGAAGACAGTCTCCTTCTCCATATCAGAGAGATCTCACCAGTGATAGAAGACAGTCTCCACTCTCCACATCAGAGAGATCTCACCAGCGATAGAAGACAGTCTCCTTCTCCACATCAGAGAGATCTCACCAGTGATAGAAGACAGTCTCCTTCTCCACAACAGAGAGATCCCACCAGTGATAGAAGACAGTATCCTTCTCCACATCAGAGAGATCTCACCAGTGATAGAAGACAGTCTCCCTCTCCACATCAGAGAGATATCAGCAGTGATAGAAGACAGTCTTCTTCTCCACATCAGAGAGATCTCACCAGCGATAGAAGACAGTCTCCTTCTCCACATTAGAGAGATCTCACCAGTGATAGAAGACAGTCTCTTTCTCCACATTAGAGAGATCTCACCAGTGAAAGAAGACAGTCTCCCCTCTCCATATCAGAAAGATCTCACCAGTGATAGACGACATTCTCCCCTCTCCATATCAGAGAGATCTCACCAGTGATAGACGACATTCTCCCCTCTCCATATCAGAGAGATCTCACCAGTGATAGAAGACAGTCTCCCCTCGCCACATCAGAGAGATCTCAGCAGTGATAGAAGAGTCTTCTTCTCCACATCAGAGAGATCTCACCAGCGATAGAAGACAGTCTCCTTCTCCACATCAGAGAGATCTCACCAGTGATAGAAGACAGTCTCCCCTCTCCATAACAGAGAGATCTCACCAGTGATAGAAGACAGTCTCCTTCTCCACATTAGAGAGATCTCACGAGTGATAGAAGACAGTCTCCTTCTCCACATTAGAGAGATCTCACCAGTGATAGAAGACAGTCTCCTTCTCCACATTAGAGAGATCTCACCAGTGAAAGAAGACAGTCTCCCCTCTCCATATCAGAAAGATCTCACCAGTGATAGACGACATTCTCCCCTCTCCATATCAGAGAGATCTCACCAGTGATAGAAGACAGTCTCCCCTCGCCACATCAGAGAGATCTCACCAGTGATAGAAGACAGTCTCTCCTTCTCCACATCAGAGAGATCGCACCAGTGATAGAAGACAGTATCCTTCTCCACATCAGAGAGATCTCACCAGTGATAGAAGACAGTCTCCCTCTCCACATCAGAGAGATCTCAGCAGTGATAGAAGACAGTCTTCTTCTCCACATCAGAGAGATCTCACCAGCGATAGAAGACAGTCTCCTTCTCCACATCAGAGAGATCTCACCAGTGATAGAAGACAGTCTCCTTCCCCACATTAGAGAGATCTCACCAGTGATAGAAGACAGTCTCCCTCTCCACATCAGAGAGATCTCAGCAGTGATAGAAGACAGTCTTCTTCTCCACATCAGAGAGATCTCACCAGCGATAGAAGACAGTCTCCTTCTCCACATCAGAGAGATCTCACCAGTGATAGAAGACAGTCTCCCTCTCCACATTAGAGAGATCTCACCAGTGATAGAAGACAGTCTCCTTCTCCACATTAGAGAGATCTCACCAGTGAAAGAAGACAGTCTCCCCTCTCCATATCAGAAAGATCTCACCAGTGATAGACGACATTCACCCCTCTCCGTATCAGAGAGATCTCACCAGTGATAGAAGACAGTCTCCCCTCGCCACATCAGAGAGATCTCAGCAGTGATAGAAGACAGTCTCCACTCTCCACATCAGGGAGATCTCACCAGCGATAGACGACAGTCTCCTTCTCCACATCAGAGAGATCTCACCAGTGATAGAAGACAGTCTCCTTCTCCACATCAGAAAGATCTCACCAGTGATAGAAGACAGTCTCCTTCTCCATATCAGAGAGATCTCACCAGTGATAGAAGACAGTCTCCACTCTCCACATCAGAGAGATCTCACCAGCGATAGAAGACAGTCTCCTTCTCCACATCAGAGAGATCTCACCAGTGATAGAAGACAGTCTCCCCTCTCCATATCAGAGAGATCTCACCAGTGATAGAAGACAGTCTCCTTCTCCACATTAGAGAGATCTCACGAGTGATAGAAGACAGCCTCCTTCTCCACATTAGAGAGATCTCACCAGTGATAGAAGACAGTCTCCTTCTCCACATTAGAGAGATCTCACCAGTGAAAGAAGACAGTCTCCCCTCTCCATATCAGAAAGATCTCACCAGTGATAGACGACATTCTCCCCTCTCCATATCAGAGAGATCTCACCAGTGATAGAAGACAGTCTCCCCTCGCCACATCAGAGAGATCTCACCAGTGATAGAAGACAGTCTCTCCTTCTCCACATCAGAGAGATCGCACCAGTGATAGAAGACAGTCTTCTTCTCCACATCAGAGAAATCTCACCAGCGATAGAACACAGTCTCCTTCTCCACATCAGAGAGATCTCACCAGTGATAGAAGACAGTCTCCTTCCCCACATTAGAGAGATCTCACCAGTGATAGAAGACAGTCTCCCTCTCCACATCAGAGAGATCTCAGCAGTGATAGAAGACAGTCTTCTTCTCCACATCAGAGAGATCTCACCAGCGATAGAAGACAGTCTCCTTCTCCACATCAGAGAGATCTCACCAGTGATAGAAGACAGTCTCCTTCTCCACATTAGAGAGATCTCACCAGTGATAGAAGACAGTCTCCTTCTCCACATTAGAGAGATCTCACCAGTGAAAGAAGACAGTCTCCCCTCTCCATATCAGAAAGATCTCACCAGTGATAGACGACATTCACCCCTCTCCATATCAGAGAGATCTCACCAGTGATAGAAGACAGTCTCCCCTCGCCACATCAGAGACATCTCAGCAGTGATAGAAGACAGTCTTCTTCTCCACATCAGAGAGATCTCACCAGCGATAGAAGACAGTCTCCTTCTCCACATTAGAGAGATCTCACCAGTGAAAGAAGACAGTCTCCTTCTCCATATCAGAGAGATCTCACCAGTGATAGAAGACAGTCTCCACTCTCCACATCAGAGAGATCTCACCAGCGATAGAAGACAGTCTCCTTCTCCACATCAGAGAGATCTCACCAGTGATAGAAGACAGTCTCCTTCTCCACAACAGAGAGATCCCACCAGTGATAGAAGACAGTATCCTTCTCCACATCAGAGAGATCTCACCAGTGATAGAAGACAGTCTCCCTCTCCACATCAGAGAGATATCAGCAGTGATAGAAGACAGTCTTCTTCTCCACATCAGAGAGATCTCACCAGCGATAGAAGACAGTCTCCTTCTCCACATTAGAGAGATCTCACCAGTGATAGAAGACAGTCTCTTTCTCCACATTAGAGAGATCTCACCAGTGAAAGAAGACAGTCTCCCCTCTCCATATCAGAAAGATCTCACCAGTGATAGACGACATTCTCCCCTCTCCATATCAGAGAGATCTCACCAGTGATAGACGACATTCTCCCCTCTCCATATCAGAGAGATCTCACCAGTGATAGAAGACAGTCTCCCCTCGCCACATCAGAGAGATCTCAGCAGTGATAGAAGAGTCTTCTTCTCCACATCAGAGAGATCTCACCAGCGATAGAAGACAGTCTCCTTCTCCACATTAGAGAGATCTCACCAGTGATAGAAGACAGTCTCCTTCTCCAGATTAGAGAGATCTCACCAGTGAAATAAGACAGTCTCCCCTCTCCATATCAGAAAGATCTCACCAGTGATAGAAGACAGTCTTCCCTCGCCACATCAGAGAGATCTCACCAGTGATAGAAGACAGTCTCTCCCCCTCCACATCAGAGAGATCTCACCAGTAATAGAAGACAGTCTCCCCTCTCCATATCAGAGAGATCTCACCAGTGATAGTAGACAGACTCTCGCCGTCCACATCAGAGAGATCTCACCAGTGATATAAGACAGTATCCTTCTCCACATCAGAGAGATCTCACCAGTGATAGAAGACATTCTCCTTCTCCACATCAGAGAGATCTCACCAGTGAAAGAAGACAGTCTCTCCCCTCTCCATATCAGAGAGATCTCACCAGTAATAGAAGACAGTCTCTCGCCGTCCACATCAGAGAGATCTCACCAGTGATATAAGACAGTATCCTTCTCCACATCAGAGAGATCTCACCAGTGATAGAAGACAGTCTCCCTCTCCACATCAGATAGATCTCAGCAGTGATAGAAGACAGTCTTCTTCTCCACATCAGAGAGATCTCACCAGTGATAGAAGGCAGTCTCCACTCTCCTAATCAGAGAGATCTCACCAGTGATAGAAGACAGTCTCCTTCTGCAATTCAGAGAGATCTCACCAGTGATATAAGACAGTATCCTTCTCCACATCAGAGAGATCTCACCAGTGATAGAAGACAGTCTCCTTCTCCACAACAGAGAGATCCCACCAGTGATAGAAGACAGACTCCTTCTCCACATCAGAGAGATCTCACCAGTGATAGAAGACAGTCTCCCCTCTCCATATCAGAGAGATCTCACCAGTGATAGAAGACAGTCTCCTTCTCCACATTAGAGAGATCTCACCAGT
Source organism: Mobula birostris (assembly GCF_030028105.1). Lineage (NCBI taxonomy): Eukaryota > Metazoa > Chordata > Chondrichthyes > Myliobatiformes > Myliobatidae > Mobula > Mobula birostris. The sequence goes on from NC_092384.1 coordinate 84,386,769, forward strand.
GATAGAAGACAGTCTCCTTCTCCACATTAGAGAGATCTCACCAGTGATAGAAGACAGTCTCCTTCTCCACATTAGAGAGATCTCACCAATGAAAGAAGACAGTCTCCCCTCTCCATATCAGAGAGATCTCACCAGTGATAGAAGACATTCTCCCCTCGCCACATCAGAGAGATCTCTCCAGTAATAGAAGACAGTCTCCCCTCGCCACATCAGAGAGATCTCTCCAGTAATAGAAGACAGTCTCTCCTTCTCCACATCAGAGAGATCGCACCAGTGATAGAAGACAGTATCCTTCTCCACATCAGAGAGATCTCACCAGTGATAGAAGACAGTCTCCCTCTCCACATCAGAGAGATATCAGCAGTGATAGAAGACAGTCTTCTTCTCCACATCAGAGAGATCTCACCAGCGATAGAAGACAGTCTCCTTCTCCACATTAGAGAGATCTCACCAGTGATAGAAGACAGTCTCCTTCTCCACATTAGAGAGATCTCACCAGTGAAAGAAGACAGTCTCCCCTCTCCATATCAGAAAGATCTCACCAGTGATAGACGACATTCTCCCCTCTCCATATCAGAGAGATCTCACCAGTGATATACGACATTCTCCCCTCTCCATATCAGAGAGATCTCACCAGTGATAGAAGACAGTCTCCCCTCGCCACATCAGAGAGATCTCAGCAGTGATAGAAGAGTCTTCTTCTCCACATCAGAGAGATCTCACCAGCGATAGAAGACAGTCTCCTTCTCCACATCAGAAAGATCTCACCAGTGATAAAAGACAGTCTCCTTCTGCACATTAGAGAGATCTCACCAGTGATAGAAGACAGTCTCCTTCTCCAGATTAGAGAGATCTCACCAGTGAAAGAAGACAGTCTCCCCTCTCCATATCAGAAAGATCTCAACAGTGATAGAAGGACAGTCTTCCCTCGCCACATCAGAGAGATCTCACCAGTGATAGAAGACAGTCCTCTCCCCCTCCACATCAGAGAGATCTCACCAGTAATAGAAGACAGTCTCCCCCTCTCCATATCAGAGAGATCTCACCAGTGATAGAAGACAGTCCTCTCGCCGTCCACATCAGAGAGATCTCACCAGTGATATAAGACAGTATCCTTCTCCACATCAGAGAGATCTCACCAGTGATAGAAGACATTCTCCTTCTCCACATCAGAGAGATCTCACCAGTGAAAGAAGACAGAGTCTCTCCCCCTCCACATCAGAGAGATCTCCACCAGTAATAGAAAGACAGTCTCCCCTCTCCATATCAGAGAGATCTCACCAGTGATAGAAGACAGTCTCTCACCGTCCACATCAGAGAGATCTCACCAGTGATATAAGACAGTATCCTTCTCCACATCAGAGAGATCTCACCAGTGATAGAAGACAGTCTCCCTCTACACATCAGATAGATCTCAGCAGTGATAGAAGACAGTCTTCTTCTCCACATCAGAGAGATCTCACCAGTGATAGAAGGCAGTCTCCACTCTCCTAATCAGAGAGATCTCACCAGTGATAGAAGACAGTCTCCTTCTGCACATCAGAGAGATATCACCAGTTACAGAAGACAGTCTCCTTCTACATATCAGAGAGATCTCACCAGTGACAGAAGACAGTCTCCACTCTCCCACATCAGGGAGATCTCACCAGCGATAGAAGACAGTTTCCTTCTCCACATCAGAGAGATCTCACCAGTGATAGAACACAGTCTCCTTCTCCACATCAGACAGATCTCACCAGTGATAGAAGACAGTCTCCTTCTCCATATCAGAGAGATCTCACCAGTCATAGAAGACAGTCTCCACTCTCCACATCAGAGAGATCTCACCAGCGATAGAAGACAGTCTCCTTCTCCACATCAGAGAGATCTCACCACTGATAGAAGACAGTCTCCCCTCTCCATATCAGAGAGATCTCACCAGTGATAGAAGACAGTCTCCTTCTCCACATTAGAGAGATCTCACGAGTGATAGAAGACAGTCTCCTTCTCCACATTAGAGAGATCTCACCAGTGATAGAAGACAGTCTCCTTCTCCACATTAGAGAGATCTCACCAGTGAAAGAAGACAGGTCTCCCTCTCCATATCAGAAAGATCTCACCAGTGATAGACGACATTCTCCCCTCTCCATATCAGAGAGATCTCACCAGTGATAGAAGACAGTCTCCCCTCGCCACATCAGAGAGATCTCACCAGTGATAGAAGACAGTCTCTCCTTCTCCACATCAGAGAGATCGCACCAGTGATAGAAGACAGTATCCTTCTCCACATCAGAGAGATCTCACCAGTGATAGAAGACAGTCTCCTTCCCCACACTTAGAGAGAGATCTCACAGTGATAGAAGGACAGTCCTCCCTCTCCACATCAGAGAGATCTCAGCAGTGATAGAAGACAGTCTTCTTCTCCACATCAGAGAGATCTCACCAGCGATAGAAGACAGTCTCCTTCTCCACATCAGAGAGATCTCACCAGTGATAGAAGACAGTCTCCTTCTCCACATTAGAGAGATCTCACCAGTGGATAGAAGACAGTCTCCTTCTCCACATTAGAGAGATCTCACCAGTGAAAGAAGACAGTCCTCCCTCTCCATATCAGAAAGATCTCACCAGTGATAGACGACATTCACCCCTCTCCATATCAGAGAGATCTCACCAGTGATAGAAGACAGTCTCCCCTCGCCACATCAGAGAGATCTCAGCAGTGATAGAAGACAGTCTCCACTCTCCACATCAGGGGAGATCTCACCAGCGATAGACGACAGTCTCCTTCTCCACATCAGAGAGATCTCACCAGTGATAGAAGACAGTCTCCTTCTCCACATCAGAAAAGATCTCAACCAGTGATAGAAGACAGTCTCCTTCTCCATATCAGAGAGATCTCACCCAGTGATAGAAGACAGTCCTCCACTCTCCACATCAGAGAGATCTCACCAGGCGATAGAAGACAGTCTCCTTCTCCACATCAGAGAGAATCTCACCAGTGATAGAAGACAGTCTCCCCTCTCAGCCATATCAGAGAGATCTCACCAGTGATAGGAGACAGTCTCCTTCTCCACATTAGAGAGATCTCACGAGTGATAGAATACAGTCTCCTTCTCCACATTAGAGAGATCTCACCAGTGATAGAAGACAGTCTCCTTCTCCACATTAGAGACATCTCACCAGTGAAAGAAGACAGTCTCCCCTCTCCATATCAGAAGATCTCACCAGTGATAGACGACATTCTCCCCTCTCCATATCAGAGAGATCTCACCAGTGATAGAAGACAGTCTCCCCTAGCCACATCAGAGAGATCTCACCAGTGATAGAAAGACAGTCTCTCCTTCTCCACATCAGAGAGATCGCACCAGTGATAGAAGGACAGTATCCTTCTCCACATCAGAGAGATCTCACCAGTGATAGAAGACAGTCTCCCTCTCCACATCAGAGAGATCTCAGCAGTGATAGAAGACAGTCTTCTTCTCCACATCAGAGAGACCTCACCAGCGATAGAAGACAGTCTCCTTCTCCACATCAGAGAGATCTCACCAGTGATAGAAGACAGTCTCCTTCCCCACATTAGAGAGATCTCACCAGTGATAGAAGACAGTCTCCCTCTCCACATCAGAGAGATCTCAGCAGTGATAGAAGACAGTCTTCTTCTCCACATCAGAGAGATCTCACCAGCGATAGAAGTGGACAGTCTCCTTCTCCACATCAGAGAGATCTCACCAGTGTGATAGAAGGACAGTCTCCTTCTCCACATTAGAGAGATCTCACCAGTGATAGAAGACAGTCTCCTTCTCCACATTAGAGAGATCTCACCAGTGAAAAGAAGACAGTCTCCCCTCTCCATATCAGAAAGATCTCACCAGTGATAGACGACATTCACCCCTCTCCATATCAGAGAGATCTCACCAGTGATAGAAGACAGTCTCCCCTCGCCACATCAGAGAGATCTCAGCAGTGATAGAAGACAGTCTCCACTCTCCACATCAGGGAGATCTCACCAGCGATAGACGACAGTCTCTCTTCTCCACATCAGAGAGAGTCTCACCAGTGATAGAAGACAGTCTCCTTCTCCACATCAGAAAAGATCTCACCAGTGATAGAAGACAGTCTCCTTCTCCATATCAGAGAGATCTCACCAGTGATAGAAGACAGTCCTCCACTCTCCACATCAGGAGAGATCTCACCAGCGATAGGAAGACAGTCTCCTTCTCCCACATCAGAGAGATCTCACCAGTGATAGAAGACAGTCTCCCCTCTCCATATCAGAGAGATCTCACCAGTGATAGAAGACAGTCTCCTTCTCCACATTAGAGAGATCTCACGAGTGATAGAAGACAGTCTCCTTCTCCACATTAAGAGAGATCTCACCAGTGATAGAGAGTCCAGAGACAGCTCCTTCTCCACATTAGAGAGATCTCACCAGTGAAAGAAGACAGTCTCCCCTCTCCATATCAGAAAGATCTCACCAGTGATAGACGACATTCTCCCCCTCTCCATATCAGAGAGATCTCACCAGTGATAGAAGACAGTCTCCCCTCGCCTACATCAGAGAGATCTCACCAGTGATAGAAGACAGTCTCTCCTTCTCCACATCAGAGAGATCGCACCAGTGATAGAAGACAGTCCTTCTTCTCCACATCAGAGAAATCTCACCAGCGATAGAAGACAGTCTCCTTCTCCACATCAGAGAGATCTCACCAGTGATAGAAGACAGTCTCCTTCCCCACATTAGAGAGATCTCACCAGTGATAGAAGACAGTCTCCCTCTCCCACATCAGAGAGATCTCAGCAGTGATAGAAGACAGTCTTCTCTCCCACATCAGAGAGATCTCACCAGCGATAGAAGACAGTCTCCTTCTCCACATCAGAGAGATCTCACCAGTGATAGAAGACAGTCTCCTTCTCCACATTAGAGAGATCTCACCAGTGATAGAAGACAGTCTCCTTCTCCACATTAGAGAGATCTCACCAGTGAAAGAAGACAGTCTCCCTCTCCATATCAGAAAGATCTCACCAGTGATAGACGACATTCACCCCTCTCCATATCAGAGAGATCTCACCAGTGATAGAAGACAGTCTCCCCTCGCCACATCAGAGACATCTCAGCAGTGATAGAAGACAGTCTTCTTCTCCACATCAGAGAGAGATCTCACCAGCGATAGAAGACAGTCTCCCTTCTCCACATTAGAGAGAGCTCACCAGTGAAAGAAGACAGTCTCCTTCTCCATTATCAGAGAGATCTCACAGTGATAGAAGACAGTCTCCACTCTCCACATCAGAGAGATTCTCACCAGCGATTAGAAGACAGTCTCCTTCTCCACATCAGAGAGATCTCACACAGTGATAGAAGACAGTCTCCTTCTCCACAACAGAGAGATCCACCAGTGATAGAAGACAGTATCCTTCTCCACATCAGAGAGATCTCACCAGTGATAGAAGACAGTCTCCCTCTCCACATCAGAGAGATATCAGCAGTGATAGAAGACAGTATTCTTCTCCACATCCAGAGAGATCTCACCAGCGATAGAAGGACAGTCTCCTTCTCCACATTAGAGAGATCTCACCAGTGATAGAAGACAGTCTCTTTTCTCCACATTAGAGAGATCTCACCAGTGAAAGAAGACAGTCTCCCCTCTCCAGTATCAGAAAGATCTCACCAGTGATAGACGACATTCTCCCCTCTCCATATCAGAGAGATCTCCACCAGTGATAGACGACATTCTCCCCTCATCCATATCAGAGAGATCTCACCAGTGATAGAAGACAGTCTCCCCTCGC